>NC_139228.1:83954776-84247279 GCF_055691185.1 Crinia signifera | reverse complement strand
TAAGATTGCAGATCTTCTAGTGTGTGGGCACCTTTTAAAGGGTTTTCTCCAATATTAAAGGTCAGTAGAAATGTTGATTTAGGGGCTGAATAGGTTCTAATTAATGCCTCTAAAAACTTTTCATGTATTTGTATAATTACCTGAATGATGATTGTTGTTGTTGTTTCTATAGATTTTTCTCCACTCTCTGCAGTTCAGGACCCTCCAGATGTGGTTTCCCGTGTCACACAATACATTGCCGGAGCAAACTGCGCACACCAGCTGCCCATAGCTGAAGCTATGCTAACTTACAAACAAAAAAGGTACTTCGTGTGATTTTCTTTTTTTAACCTTTTTTCATTATTGACTTGTTAAAGTTTTATGCTTTTCGATTTTAAGAAGCCTGTAGGAAATTATTATTGTTATTAATATCGTTAATAAGGTGCCACAAGGGTTCCGCAACACCTGTGTGGGGAGTGTTTGATATAATAAATACACTTGTCCCAAACACGGTAGAAGCAGAGTAGGTTAGCTGCAGAGCTTAATGGGTGGCTGCAGCTTCAGGTTTAAAGCCCGGAGCTATTAAATGTGAGCCAGTTATGGACATTGAGCCTTCGCTCCTAGGTCAAGTTTCTGGAGCAAAGGCGTTACCCCATGTGGCAAGCCTCAGATGACGCACTAAGGTGGCAAGTAAGAAAAAAATCGGTACTTATGTAATATCTGGACTCCCGTTTTTCTTATGAGACCGCGTCCCCTCGCGGGGCTCGCTGCGCTCACCACGCTTCGGGCACGGTGGCTCGCTGCGCTCGCCACACTATATAAAATCAACTCCATGCGTAGTTGGATAGTAGGGGTATGAAAAAATGGGGTGCATTTAACATGGGAGTCCAGATAATACATAAGTACCAAAAAATCTGCTTTAAATGGACATTCTGGGTCCATGTGGGTAGAGGAAGAAAATGAATAGCTCCAGGCAAGGCAAATTGGATGTGCTCAATAAGATGGTTTATCAGTATAATATTGGTAGACTCAGTGGTTCATTTGTGCAGATTGGGAATGCGAATGCATATGTCTGCAGTGTCGGTGACCAGAAACTATTATATTCATTGGCGGCTCCTTCCAGGGCAAAATCTGGAGCAGAGGCGGCACCTAGGAGACAGCAGTGTCCTGGCCTCTGCAAAATGGATCTGGCAGACACTGGGACTGGCATATGCGCACATGCGGTGGATTATAGATGCTCATGTGCAAAGCCCCAGCTTTTGTGGACTGCATCTCCTGCAGCCCATAGAAGCCAGATAGTGCTGATGATTAGGTAGGGGAGTGGCTTTTTACAAGAAGCATGCTCTCTGCTAATTGCAGTCCAGTCTGTAGTTGAATTGCAATTTTCTCCTTTTAATAAAGTTTGACTAAGCATGTGAATTTTTCTTCATATTTTCCCTTCTTAGCAGTAAGTCAGTGATTGTGCACATACACCTTATGCTTCTGCACTGGCTGGACAGCAGGGATTTTAGTCTCCCTACAAAAAAAGTTTAGGGCCCTTTGGTGGTTCCTCATTATTCAATAAATCACTAATTGGTAACAAATGAGTCAATTAACCTTTGACAATCGCTCGGTATAACTGAAATGTTTTTGGAAGCAATGTTGTAATTTAACTTTTTTTCTCCATTTGTGGTTGCGTACTGAAAAGGAAAAAAAGTTTTCATTTTGATTTTACCTTAAGGTATCATGTCTTCTCGGGGTAACCAAATTTCTTCTCTATCCTTTTCTGCATTTCTACGCTTTGTTTAACATTACTAGCAAGTTTTGGATGCTTTGCTGAACATTTCAAATTGGAGTCAATTTTTGCTATCAAATAAAATAAGTTATTAAAGGGCGATAACTGTATTGTAAAAGATTGCACTACGCAAGACACGGATTCCATTTTCTGGCTAACTGCATTCATTTCTAAAGAGAACACTTACCACCAAAAAACATTAAAAAAAACATCACCATCCAACATAGATACGGTATATAATGTTCAGCAACCTATAGCTTGCAGGGTTAAACATTGTTTTAGTATGTTTGGGATGTATCCAACAAAAGCATTTAGCTTTGATCTTGAATGCAACAGCATTTAAAAAAAAAATCTGTTTGGTTTTACTATAACCAAATATTTTTTTTTTTTTTTTTTTGGTGGCTAACCTAATCTAACATAACTACAGCCTGTTCTGCTTGTTCTTCTTCTTATATATTTACAAATGAATATGTTGAGATGTCCCTCTACCTTCTCCCCCGAAGCTTGCCTCGGCAGTTTGCTTTAGCATGCTTTACAACTGGTTCTCAAACTGATCATTTTTTTTTTTAATATCGTGTTATTAGCTTAATCTTAGCTTTTAATAAGGTGAGTGCATTTGCCAGCGTGTATATATCGGTATGGTTTAGACATTAAGAGGCCGATTCAGACACATTTGTTATGGGCCGGATTGAGCCCTGTCCCCGATGTTCGGGGTTTGTGCATGCACAAATTCCAGGAGCAAACGGCTTCGGCGAGTTTCGGAGTACAGTAGCCATCTAAAAAGTAAGTATTGGCTGACTTTGCGAGCGTCCTTGCGGCAAACCATAATACCGGAAAGCAGCTGCAGGTTTCACCGGTTTCACTAAACCTATGTGTTTTCAGCAGAAGCGGGTCTTTTTTATCAGGTGTGGGGGGGGGGGGGGGTGTAATAAGATACCCAACTAAGATTTGGTTTCAATTATGCCCATTCAATTTTTGTACAGGAAAAAAAGGGGCTTCTTCGCACTTTTGTTTTTTTATTTTATTTTTTATATTTTTTGTAGGCAGTGTAAAGGACTCACAAATACTTCATGTTAAAACCACATAGGATCCATGTGTTTTAGTTATTACGGATATGAAAAAATAACAGCTCTTAATGGGGATTTTGTATATATATATTTGGTTAACAAATAATTTTTTAATTTTAGGGGGAAAAAAATAGTAATTTTTGTTAAGACATAAGAGGATTACTTTTATTTGGTTTATGTTTTTACAAAACTGTGTTGATTCTGGCTCCAGTTAACACAGATAGACCTGAAGTCCAATCCAATCAGAAGTTCTGTTTCTCGTAAATAGGTAGACATTTGTGGGGGGCATTCAATCCTGGCAGATATAGGTGATCCTTGGAAATATGTACCATTTTCGTTTAGAATTGATCCAATTTGCATTGTCTATTCAATGTCGTCGTGTCCCCCCCCCCCCCCCCCCCCCCCTTCGTAAACCTTCCAAAAGACATGGATCGGCGAATCCAAGTGTTTTTCCGCAGAAACCGATGCTAATTTAGTGGCTCTTGCCCAAATGTAGATTCTGCTTTTTAAAGAGTTGAATCTGCTCTGGCGAGTCTCCACCAAAACCGGCCAGAATTGAATAGCTCCTGGCCCATTTTTCTGAGTATTGGAAATTTCGTCCAGCGTTAAATACCCCCATAAAGTACGGTTTTACTTTTCGGTATGTTATAAACGCTAATGTGTGATTACATTATTTAGGATTCCTTTTTGACAATTTTAGCATGCTTGCCATTGATCATTTAGTGCATTAATTGCCTTTTTAGTAGCTGATTTCCTTTTCTTTCTTGCATCAGAAAAAAGTACATTTAAGTATAAATTGGTGTTTCCTCCTTTTTGAGTGTAGTCTTTGCCATACAGAACATTTTTCTTTGTACTAAAGTTCGCAAACTGAAGCCGCAATCATTAGTAAGAAGGCCGGAGGGGAGACGCCAGCTTTTATGTTACTTAGTGTGATGTAAACTGTAAGATTCCCGCTGTGGTTAGGGCCCAGACAATGTGCCTGAGCTTTTGAAGACTTTCAACAATAAGTGCCTGCTGCATGCTGACTTTGATGTAAGGACATGTAGTCTTCTACCAATGCTTGAGTTCGTCTTTATAGCGCATCTAATGTTACTATGATTTTTCTTCCAGTCCGGATGAGGATTCCTCTCAGAAATTCATCCCTTTTGTAGGGGTAAGTAAACTCGGAATAAGATGTTACCGTTACAATATGTGTATCAAATATAATCTGGTTCTCATCTAAAACATCTAGCAATTAGCCCTAAAGGAATACATACGATATACCAGTGGTTAGGATACTGGCAGTCTAAAGATCGACCCTGGTATCCCAAAATGAAGAATCCCGACAGGGACTCCAAAGGCACCCTAACCCTCTCCCCCAACCTCCCTAAATCTAACCCCTCCTCCAGCCCCCAGCCTAACCCGAAGTCCCTCATCTAGTACCTAAACCTACCTCCCCCTTTCCCCGACCAGCGACTGCCACTCCCTTCATAATTAAAGTCGGTTTTCAATGTTCCGTGCTGTTCATCTGATGGCTAACGGTATTCTGAATGTTGGCGTCATGACAGCATCCCGTCCTACACATATGTATCGATGATGTCAAATATAGAATACTAGTTAAACGGTGATCAAAATGACTGCTTTTGCAATGTACTTTTACTCTGAGCTGTGACAGTTTTGACTTTGTGCTGTGACCGTTTTTTAGCCACAAACTCTCCACCCCGCCCCCAGTCCCTGTCTGCTCCTGCGTCAAATTTCTGTGACAGGGTGTCTCTCTCCATATCTAGCAAGTTTGAAAAAGATAAATGTCCCTGTAAAAATTGCTTTCACTTTCTTTTATGACGTCTTTTAGCACAGAGAGAGAGAGTGAGAGAGGAAGCTGTGATCACAGACTGGACGGAGGTAGGATCAGATAGGGGGCGCGGTGGAGAGTCTGTGGGCTAAAAATGATCACAACTCAAAGTGAAAGTAAAAACTGCCACAGCTTAAAGTGAAAGTAAAAACAGTCACAGCTCAAAGTCAGAGTACATTGCCGAAGCCGTCATTTTGACATGCTTTTAACTAGTTCTCTAATGTTATGCTGTAAATCATAGGGTAAGCAGTGAAGTGATTTTTCGATTGGTTTATGATTTGGCCTAATATATCTCCCTGCTCTTACTATAGATTTAGGAATCCTATTAATCTCATGTCTCATTAAAGTGGTGTCCTGGATTTATCCCCCGGTTTCTGTGTCCTGGATTTATCCCCCGGTTTCTGTGTCCTGATTCTTCTCTTTATATATATATATATGCAATTTTCCTAATTCATGTTACTTAATATTTATTACAGATGTGATGTAAAATTAATATTTAAAGTTAATAAGAATTTTAATAGCAAAATGTATTTATATCTTTATCCATTTTTAGGGGGTAAAAGTTGGCATTGTTGAGCAGTCCTCTGCAACGTCAGGTCAGTGCCTAATATATTTGAACGAAAATTGCCTCATTTAATATATTTTGAGAATAATTCCTTTGGTTGTTGTGTTCTGTGGAGTTAATTAGTCTTCATTCTATCACCCTGCATTTTTCAAAACCCATGCAGTTTCTCTTCCCTGTCTGGGGTGTCGCTCTCTGCTGTGCTGCTTCTAGCACAGTTCTTGTCTGTATTTCAGCACTTAGTGTTCATTCTAGCACCCGGTTTCTTTGAATACACATGCAGTTCCTCTTCCCTGCCTGGGGTGTCGCTGTCTTCTGTAGTGCTTCTAGCACAGTGTGGTCTGTCTATCAGCACTTATATGCAAACCAGACCTGTGCTAGATACACCACAGCAGACCGCGACACCCCAGGCAGGGAACAGGAACTGCATGGGTTTTCAAAGATAGCGGGTGCTAGAATGAACACTAAGCACTGATATACAGACCAGACCTGTGCTAGAAGCACAACAGCAAAGCCAGACACCCCAGGCAAGGAAGAGGGACTGCTGGGGTTTTCAAAGAGGAAGGGTGCTAGAATGAACCCCATTAATAGTGAATGTGTTCAGTTTTAGGTCATCCATGTCCTATATAATTTAAGGAAGGTTCCAAGTATTTATAAGCAGACGTTCAATCCCAGGCAGATATAGCGACCCCCCGCCTATTCGGTGCTGCCGTTTCCAACAGCAAGCTGGGCTCAGCCTGGGAGGGGCGCACCTTCATGGGAAGAGAGGAGGAGCAGACACCGGGAGGAGAGGGGGCGAGCCGGCTTTTGTAGGGGGAAATACCGTGTTTCCCCGATAATAAGACACTGTCTTATTTTTTTTTTCCTCTCAAAAAAGACCATAGGTCCTATTTTCGGGGGAGGGCTTATTTTAATAGACCCCACATTCTTGATGGCCCCAAACCTTTCCACATGCCCCCACATTCTTGATGGCCCCAAACCTTTCCACATGCCCCCACATTCTTGATGGCCCCAAACCTTTCCACATGCCCCCACATTCTTGATGGCCCCAAACCTCTGTTTGCTTAACGAGACAGCCAGAACTGTATTGATGGCCCCTGTGTGCTGTCGGCGCTGTGTGCTGTACAGGCTGTACTGTTCAGCAGCGGCGTGATGTGCGCGGCGTGATATGCGCGGCGTGACGTCACGCCGCGCCTACCGCAATGCATCCCTGGGAACGGGAGCCGCGGTATTATCGTACAGGAGAGTGGAGCGGGGCTGAGCAGGGCTACATTTTAATAACTTTAATAAAATCTATGGGAAAATTCATAGGCCTTATTTTCGGGGGAGGGCTTATTTTGGACAAATGTTCAAAATCTGGGGTAGGGCTTATTATCGGGGTAGGTCTAATTATCGGGGAAACACGGTAGCAGTATCCTAAGGCAACCCCCCAATCACCCCCCTCTGTATCCGTCCCTGAGAATCGTCTCACAATCAGTTCAGATTGTACGGATCTCGTTCTGGTGTATGGGGGCCTTTAGGGCTGTAATGCAAATTGAGCCCAAGGCCTTTGTTCCTTGTGTGTAGAATGGCTGTTCATGTTCTGGGGAACTAGGGATGAGAAGTGCTACGTCCAACCACCAGAACAAATATGTGAGCACCACTCTTGTGTGCTAGGGTGGTCTGTACAGATACTGTATGTGTGAATAGAGTGCAGATAACAGCACTGATACCCGAGTATGGACTGGTAGCTGCATATAATGCATTAGAGAGAGAGGAATGGGATTTGCATGCGGTGCATGTTTTACTCTTCCTAATGGCAATCCGGTTCTGCTTTGTTCTTATACAGGAGATTCTGATGATGCTGCACCATCCAGTTCCACAGTGCGATCATCCACTCCCCCATCTGTGTCATCAGTCATCAAGGAAGCATCTCCAACCCCACCTTCCTCACCATCCGTTACTGCTGGCTTCTCCTCGCTCAGGTAGAACCACTTCTGCTTCCAGTGATCGCTGTCTATCTCGCGCCCAGTTTAGATTTTTCTTAAACCGTGAAATCTATAAATCTAAACCTCTGTGTACAGGCTTGACACTCCTCTAGATTCCATAGATGTTATTGGTGCTGGTATAGGACCCTCGGGTTATATGCATCCTTTCTACGACCATCCTTATTCTTGCAGCCAAAGCCCTGTGGGTGAATTAATGGGCCTTCAGTTGGATTACTGGGTGGCTGCCCCAGTCACGGAGAAGAAGAAAGACACAGAGAAGAGGGAGTCCATGTCCGCCAAGAATACTTTGAAATGCACTTTCCGCTCGCTGCAGGTCAGCCGGCTTCCCAACAACAGCGATGTCCATGCTGCTCCCACCATGTCCATGACCGTTGTGACAAAGGAGAAAAACAAAAAAGGTGACTGTTGTTCTAATGCTGTACAATGTTGTTGTATGATTGTTCTTAAGATCAATGTGCCGGGGGATCTGCTGTATCCCAGCGCCGCTTTATTCTGTACAGAGCGGTTCTCTCTTCCACAGAACGATGTATAATTATTATTATGATGTTCATAGATTTATACATTAGGGGGAAAATGGGGGGGGGTGGTGGTTTGTGGTTGGCAGGTTGACAAATTAAGGTCAACAGGTTGACCACTATTGGTCGACACACCTTAGGTCTACCCAAGCAATATGTTGACATGAGAAAGGTCGACATGAGTTTTTTTCATATTATTTATAAAAAAAAAAAATGTTTTCATACTTTATCATCCAATTGGGCATGCCCAGTGTCTAAAACTGGCCATACAAAACTGTGATGTATCGCAGCAGTGTATGGCGATCCAACCCCCTTGAGCAGCCTGGGACACTCCCGGGCATCAGGATTGCATGCAATCGCAGTTCCCCGTTGGGGTGGGGGTGGGGGGGCGGTGGGGGGTGTCGTCAGAGGTGATGTAGACACCGGACCATTAATATAAAGTAGATATGGAGTGCAGTGTAATGTCCTCTGTGCAGTTTCTGGGAATCCCATCACTTCATACTGTATGAAGTAAAAACAATTACATGGTTCTTATGTTTAATTTTGTCATTAATCTGCTGTTGTAAGTCTACATTTATTTGCTCTTAAATATTCATGTAAAATGTTATTTTGTTCTTATTTCCAGTAATGTTTTTACCTAAAAAGACGAAAGATAAAGAAGTAGAATCTAAGCATCAATGTATTGAAGGTATCAGTAGATTGATTTGCACTGCAAAGCATCAGCAGAACATGCTCAGAGGTAAGTCTGTATTTTACTCTCTTTATGACTGATAGTCATATTTCTTTCTTTATATATTACCAGTTACTTATATAGCGCACACATATTCCACAGCACTGTACAGAGAATATCAGAACATTCACATCAGTCCCTGCCCCAGTGGAGCTTACAATCTATATTCCCTACCACATGTACACGCACACACAGACATTCTAGGGTTAATTTTGTTAAGAGCCAATTCACCTTCCAGTATATTTTTGGATTGTGAGAGGAAACCGGAGTACCGGGAGGAAACCCACACAAGCACAGGGAGAATATACAAACTCTGCACAGTTAGGGCCACGGTGGGAATGGAACCAATGACCGCTGTGATGTGGGGCAGTAGTGCTAACCATTACACCATCTGAAGTAATTTGTTTTCACGTGTTAAATTATCCCTACTTCTTACAGTATGTGTCCCTGCATTAGGGTACTGTAGATTGTAAACTCAGGGGAATCTTAAAAAGTAATCTCCACGTTGATGGGTCATAACCCGAAGATAGAAACATGTCAAATGTAAAACACAACAGTAAACTGCTGTGATTTAATATATACACCGAGGGTGATACAGGGAAAAGCGAGGATCCTGGCATAACACAGCAGCTTATGGGGCCTACACATAGTTATGTCAGGTCAAAAAGATTTCTAGCGCAAGCCGGTTTGCACGTATCCTGTTTGTTGCTCACGCTTGATGCATTGCGGCCCCAATAGTCTTTGTGTCCATATATTCCCCATTCCCCAGTGTATTGTATTGCGCAAAAGTCTTACACATGTCTTCAAAGAATCATTGTCATATGTTCAGTGGCGTAACTACTTATTATGCACCCCGCCGCAAAAATAATTTAGCGCCCCCCCCACCCCCCCTCCCCTCGGCGTCCCCCCCCCCATGCCCATACCTACCCACCCGCTGCTGTCTGCGGTACTTGCCTGCCGTGCCGTCACGGTCCCGTCTCTCTGAGTCCCAGCGCTGGCTCCTGCTGCTAATAATGAAAAGTGACTCTTACAAAATGGCTGCCCCCATACTACAGACAGAAAACTGTCTGCAGTATGGGGGCAGCCATTTTCTAAGTGTCCGTTTTTATTATAGAAGCAGGAGCTAGGAGAGACGGGACTGTGACGGCACGGCAGGCAGGTACCGCAGACAGCAGTGGGTAACTATAGCCCCGCAGACCCCCGGCGCCCAAACTTTCTCTGCGCCTCCCCGCCACCGCGGGGGCTGCGGAGCTATAGTTATGCCACTGCATATGTTCAAATCCTCATGGATCCTCAGGAAGAACAATGGCATATAAGGAAAAAAATTCAATGATGATCAATAAAGGAAAATTCTCCCAAAAAGATTCCACACCCTTCAAGTGATGGAGCAATGGAACGCGGCGTCTCTATAACCATTGTGAATGAATAGTGCTTTTGAAAACGCATGTTAGACTGTTGGACTTTTGCGCAAGACACTGTTGTTCTACCCCTATTGTATATCCGAGCTTGCGCCAGTGATTGTAGCGCTGCTTTTGGTTTTACGGCGATTTGCTGCAAATGTAGCGCCAGACCTTAAGCCTCCCGTCTAGTGTATTCTCCATTCCCCCAACAGAAAGGTCACTTTTACATAATTCAGGTAACCACCTACTGACACAGTAATGGTTTTATCATATATATTTATGTACAATGTCCTGTAATATATTCATCTGTGAGTCAATGTTTCCTGTTTTGCTTACTTGTTTATGCATTCTGTAATCGGGCACTGTGGATCCCTTCTGGCCTCATACTACACAAGTACCGTTATGTGTATCTCAACCCATACTATTTGTATCATTTGCGAATTTTACCATCAAACCCTTTCTTCAGTTTTAACGTCCTTCCCTTTCTTCTCAGTGCTTATTGACGGTGTGGAATGGAACGATGTGAAGTTCTTCCAGCTGGCAGCGCAGTGGTCATCTCACGTCAAGCACTTCCCCATTTGTATATTCGGACACTCCAAATCCAACTTTTAGTCTTTTTAAACGCAGAGGCCGTCTTATCACTACTACCCTACTCTTCCTCCTGGAATCCACACACTAACGAGTGCCAACTGCTTTATCAAACCGAGAACCATCCGGCTTCTCCCCCTTTTTTTTGCTTTTTTTTTTTTTTACGATTGTTTTTATTATTTCTCAGATTATTTAAGCTAAGCTTGAAGTTAGTTTTCTATTTTTTAATGTTACTTGGGAGGGAGAATACAGTAATAATAAAAACAAAAATAAACAAAGAAAAGTCTTAAACATACTGTTAACACAACAGTAATTTTGGTACTCTAATGACTTCGTAAGAAAATGCACTGCTTATTATTAATGTTTTACGTGTTAGGCGAGTAACCGATTTGGGTGATGATTTCCGTGTGTGTTGGGATTTTTCGATTGGCCTTATACAGGCTAAAGGAAGCCACTATTTGCCGCAAGTGGTTTTGCACTTTTGTTAAAACTTTTGTCTGCCACAGATCCTCCCTGTAGCCTGTTACATTGGCTATAAAGGGAAATGGGACGGCTTCCAGAACACAAGTAGAGAGGTGTTGTTTGATAAGCTTGCACCTTTTTCTAGGTTACTCATGTTAAGACACTTGGCAAAGTTTCCAACTGTCATGTACTGGAAGAGTTTGGCACAAATAATAATGCATTATTGCCCCTTATTTATACTTCCTATATTTATATTTAACAATCTGAAAGTTCTTGTAACAGTCAGACACGATGAATGAAGAAGACCATTATATTTTTCATGGGTTCTTCTGTTGACAAAGCCACTCACATTATCGTGCTTGTACCCATTACACTCCACTTTATATGGGACTTACATTTGAGTGGACATCACTGATCCCGTTTTAAAAATAAGCGAATTCAAGAGGATGACTCCCTCTCTTGTAAAGCTACTTCTCCTATGTCGCAGGTTCTCAACGTCGGTCCTCAGGACCCCACACAGTGCACGTTTTGCAGGTCTCCTCACAGAATCCAGTGAAATATTTAGCTTCACCTGTGGATCTTTTAAAATGTGTCAGTCAGTAATATGTGCACCTGTCGGGTGACCTGGAAAACGGGAACTGTGTGGGGTCCTGAGGACCGAGTTTGAGAACCACTGTCCTATCTCCACACTGCACTCTTAAAGAAAACCACTACATGTATCGTTGAATGAGCAGGAAGCACAGATCTGTAACGAAGGAAAACGATGCGCAGGAGAATGTGCTGTAACCCGTAGCAACCTGCCAACAGTTTGCTTTCGTTTACAAAATATAATAATAAGAGACGTCCGAATGTGATGGGTAACAGCACATTGTCATAGAGAGACACTCACGTTTAAAGCACATTTTAATGAAGGTAAAAGCTGAATTCCAAACAATAAGAATATGATTGCAGCTTCCCCCAGAGACCCGAGTTGTTTTACAAGTAGAAGCGTTTGCCTTTTACTGTGTGGTATGTTCATTGACAGTCAGATTGGCCTCAGCACTTATCTCTTTGGAAATGCTAATCTGAGTTTCATTTGGCAATTTACTGCATTGAACGAGTTACGACTCTGTAACAGCGACTGTATCTATAGAACACATTGATGTGATTACTAATATGTATGCACCGGACGCAGCTGACGTAGGCTGGGACTTTTATTAATCCGCAGCTTTGCATAAGCGATGCGGCCTAGTAGGTTTCTTAGTGCTAACGGTGTTTTGTTATACACGTGCAGAGGATGGTTTGCGGTGTGATTTCAGACAGCCCTGAAACCACTCACCAGCAGCGCTGTACGGCTAACGCTAAACCCTTTATTTTATCTGGGTATAGCCCTTGTTACAGTGCGCTAAATCGGAATGATTGTACACATTACAAAACTGCAATTTTATGGGCCGGAAGTAATAAAATTGGGCGGCCATGTTCAGATTTTTTTTTTTTTTAAAGGGGTTATCCTTCACATGACATGCCTTGTAAAGGATTGCCCCTTTTTAAAAAGAAAATCTCAGTTCATCCGGCATTGCCCCTTTAAAAAAAAAAGTTTGACTTTTGCCGGCCTCCCACAAGGCTGAGTGACTCGGACTTCATTCAATCCAGTCCGATGTTTGGTCATTAAGAATTGCCCATTTATTCTGAGAAAGCGGCTAATTTTGCTTACCGCCATTAACCGTTTTATTGTAACCATTTCACCACTACAGAACTGAGAGCACTTTTCCCACAGCCTATTTATTTGGCAAGGTCTTAATCTGTGCAATCACACTGCATCCCATCTACATTTACAGGGCTTCATGATAAGTTACCAGGAGCGTACATTATTACACTGGTGGGATTACAAGGTGGTCTCCTGTTACTGTGAGGGGGGCATGTTACACACCTTTACACTTTAAAATGACCCCTAAACGTGTTCATTTAATTCCCATAAGTTTCTCAACAATTGCTTTTCTTTGAATAAAACTTTACTGACCGTAATCGCTTTTGGCAGTTTCTTTTGTCTTTGTGTAGAAGAGATTTCATATGATTGACAACAAAAATTGCTTAATACATTTATTTATTATTTATTTACAGTTTCTTATATAGTTCAGCAGATTCCGTTGCGCTTTACAATTGTAAACAGAGATAAAAAAAGTGGGTAACAACAGACAGATTTGGAGGTTGGAGGGCCCTGCTGCAAGCTTACAATCTATAGGGATATACAGGGAAACACAAGGACAGGCACCAGTAATACCATAGCTTGTAGGTCCAGAAGGGAAGCTATATAATACATAAGTGCCTCGGAGGGTTATGCATGTAGAACTTAACTATGATAGGCTTGCCTGAAGAGGTGAGTTTTCAGGGAACACTTGAAAGTTTGGAGGCTAGCGGAGAGTCTAATTGTGCATGGAAGGGCATTCCATAGGATGGGAGCAGCCCGATGAAAGTCCTGTAATAGTGAGTGGGAGCTGGTGATCCGTGTAGAAGAGAGACGCAGATCTTGTGCAGAGCGGAGTGGTCGAGATGGGAGATATTTTGTGATAAGTAAAGAGATATATGCTGGTACAGTATATTTAATAGCTTTATATGCTAGCAGAAGGGTTTTATATTGAATATGCTAAAACACAGGTAACCAATGGAGGGACTGGCATCGCGGATCAGCAGACGATGAGCGTCTTGCTAGGAAGATCAGCCTAGCAGCAGGGTTTTATATTGAATACGGTAAAACACAGGCAACCAATAGAGGGACTGGCAGAGCGGATCAGCAGACGATGAGCGTCTTGCTAGGAAGATCAGCCTCGCAGCAGCATTTTGAATGGATTGCAGTGGATTGTTATGTCTTCAAAGTATAACCGGTAGTTTTGTCCTCGGTGTAAAATGTAGTTCACATTACTAATTTATATCCTGTTCCCTTACAGTGGTTATAACTCAATCATGGCCCTAGATACCTTAATGGAGAAAGTGGCTATTGATCATTTATTGCCTGAACTAATGTTACTTGAATTTGCACTAAACGTGGGTAAAGAAAAGTAAGTTATCAAACCTAACATTTTTTTTTAATTCTTAGTTCTTTGAAACTGGATACAGATACTGGGCTACTGTCACTTTTACTTTCCGGGGACAGAGGGGGCACGGTGGTTGGCATTGCTTAAGCCGAGTTTGATTGCACCCGTGACCCCAGGGGGGTATATGTAAAAGGTTCTGAGTTCCCGGTGGCCACAGATTTTGGGCGGTATTCAATCCCGGCTGCTATTTCCAAAGAAATACCGTCCGTTGCCTATTCAGTGCCGCCGTTTCCCATTGCATTGAAGTCAGCTTCTAGAGATTGTCTAAGAATGGATGTCTTTTTAAAGCGGCAATCATTTGCATGGCAAAACCAAGTTGGCTTTCTCTTGTAAATAACTTCTGCTTTAAAAATGCAGGAATTGTCAGATGGAATCCTGGACATCCGGCAACTCGGACCCCAATACATTAACCCAAAGCTGTGTTTTTATTCTCTTGGTGTTTTTGTAGGTTTCCCCAAAATGCTCCAGTTTTGCCCCCACAGTGCAGAACATACAGGTAAGCTAATTGGCTTCTGACGGAATGGACCCATAGGATGTGAAGGGCATGGGGATTTCAGAATGTATGTTCTACTGGTCAAGGACTCCTGTGAATGATTATGTATTCTCTGTACAGTGCTGTGTACTATGATTAGCGCTGTATCAAACATGGTAATAAATACCTACCTGCATGACTATATTTTATTTCAGATCACAAGGAAAAGTACTAGTTAGGTTAATGAATACCTCCCAACAAATGGCTCTATACTAATGCATCAAAAAGGGTGTGGCCACGTGCTCCAGTTCTGCTTTTCTGGGGGTGTGACCTAGTGCTCCAGTTCTGCCACTCTGGGGGCATGGCCAAGTGTTCCAGTTCTGCCCCTTTGGGGGCGTGGTCTAGACTTCCCAGTCGAATCATCAAATCAGGCCACAAATTCAAATATTTGTCTGTTGACCATTATACCACAAACCCTTTTCACCGAAAGCGGTGTGCTTCCGCTCTGTAAGACCCAGCTCTGGTCTCTACAGCTATCTCCTCGCAGCAGTCTGCTGGGCACATGCAAGCCCAAATTTAGTTCAGGCCTTAGCATGATCCTATGAGGCAGCTGTTCAGAGAGGTGTTGGTCACCAAATCACTGATGTCTGTTGCCTGTGTCACTATGGCCCTTATTCTAGTTGTTTTGGTCGGATGCGTATTTTCGGACAGGAACCGTTCTTAGCCCCGCCTTCCGTACGGATCGCTCACACCGTCCGAATGCGGAAAGACGCCGACCGAACGGACCGCGAGTGGATTTTTCATGTGAACACCTCCATCTGTGGGAACCTCCCCCATCATTCGCCGACCATCGAATGCTGGGCCGAGTGGTCAGGCAGCACCGAGTGCTCCAGACCACTCGGGCATTTCTCCGTGCAAAAGCAGGGATATGGGCGGGCAGCTGGCATCCGGCTATGTCATATGTCTGCCCCCCACATGTGCGCCACGGCCGGATTAGCATACGTACGCCCAGCAGTTTCATGGGAACGCCCATGAAACACGGGGCATACGCATATGGTAATGAGCCCAAACAGCCCTTCACGCCCCTCTCCTCCCCCTGTTCAGATGGTTTCTGTACGATCGTTTTCTGCACGGAACTCACGCCGTAATCGGACGTGCACGGCATTCGCACATGAGCAGATAGGCCTCTGCACATGCGCAAACACCAAACATCTGCCATCGGTCCGCACACGGAGCCGTCCGACTCAATCAGAATAAGGGGCAATGTACTGTCTCAGATCTCTGTCTGTCTTTATGGTTGTAGCTGTAGAAAGAACGAATAATTTGCTGAGTTAGGCGACTGATTTCTTTACCAGCCTCCCTTGATGAAACAAATAATAATACTGCGAGGTTCAATGGATTAGTAACAAGACCTCCCAATGTGTAAATGTATTCCGCTCGTACATCTACACACACTATATAGACAAAAGTGCTGGAACCCCTAACCATTACACCAACAGGGGCCGTAGTAACATTGTATTCAGCTACATATACTGTAATATAGAGCTGGTCCCTTCCGCACCTATGACAGCTTCTACTCTTCTTGGCTTTTCCTCAAGATTTTGTAGGGTGTCTGTGAATTTGGGCCCGTTCATTCTGTAGAGCTCTTATGAGGTCAGGCACTGATGTTGGACGAGTAGGCAATCTCAAGTCCAGTACATCCCAAAGGTGCTCAATGGGGGTGTGGTCAGGGCTCTATACAGGCCAGTCACGTTCTTCCGCACTGAACTATGTCTTTATAGTCCTGGCTTTGTACATTGGGGCACAGTCATGTTGGAATAGAAAAGGGCCATCCCTGAAACTGTTGCCATACAGTTGGAAGCATAGTATGTAAGCTATCACGAGCAGGGCCCTTTTCCCTTGTGTGCTTTTCCTTCTCTTACATAAACCATGTTCGATGGCACCAAATTCTGCAGTTTTCTGCCACCCTGGTACATATTTCAGTGTTTTCTGCTGATACAGCTCTGGTTATTTACTGATTTGCTTTATATCCTGTAAATGGCCAATGTGGATCCCTTGCGGCACCATATAGATAAAGGATAATAATAACATTGTTCAAAATGTCTTGGTGAGCCGAAGCATTAAGATCACCTTTCTCTGAGCTTAAGGTCCTTGGCCAATCCCTGAAAAGCAGGCCCATACCATTATCCCTCATACACCTAACTTCACAGTTGGCATAATGCAGTCAGGCAGGTAAGAGTCTTAGGGGGAGATTCAATCGCCGTCGAGCATCTCCCGTGGGGGAGATGCTCGACGGGCCCTATTCAATGCTGTCTTCCCCGACAGCATTGAACAGGATTTCCTGTCAGAACGAGCCCGACATCTCTAGCCGTCGGGCTCGTTCTGCCGGGAAGTGACGAGCTGCCGGCTGCAGCTCGTCACTTCCCGGCCGCAACTCGCGGCCACGCCCCCTTCTCGCCGCTCGGCGGCCGGGACATTGAATCCCGACTGCCGAGCTCCAGGCGAGCTCACCGAGAACGGGACAGGGGCACGGCTGTCGCGCTAGCTCGACAGCCGTGCCCCTGACATTGAATACCCCCCTTAAGATTGATAACTGGGGGGGGGCGACAAAAATGATCTCAGATTTGAGAGATTACCTTGTACTGATAGATGATGCCAGTACTGAAAACAGTCAATGTTATTGGTGCATTGGGAATGGGTGCACATGCCGATGGCTCTCACTGCGTCTCCTCATTCTGAGTGTAGACCTGGAATACCATTATAGGGTGTAATGTCAATTGAGCGTGGAGTTCTCCGATGGGTCAGCAATAATGGGCTTGTGCCCAGCGGTGTTCATTGGCTTTCTCCTGCCTGTGACTTAACCCCACATGGAAACAAGTTTGTAGTGAATGTGCATTAAGTGCAAGGACTGAGATGCCACCTTTTAGGTTCTGTGTACACTGTACTACCAATTGGGGCATCTTTAGAATCTGCTATTGAATCTTACACCTGTCCGATGGCAAGTGAAGTTTCTCTTATGGCCACCTGTGTCTTTGGCCTGGCTTCCGTGTGCACAGCTGCTATTACTGACACAGCCACCACACATTGCACAGAGCATTATTGTGTCCATTCCTAGCCACCTCTCCGGAACACTCGTCAATTCCCGCAACATTTCTGTTACCATCTATCTCCCCTGCAGCGGCACTTTTTGTGCTCACACCCTGTGTAACAAATGCACCGCAGTATGTACAAAGTTGCATGCAACTTGGAATCAAGGCAAATTTCCCATATGGGTGCTATGTCTGCTAAGAAACATTTGTAGAGACAAATTTATTTACTAAGATGGGAGTTCTACTGAAGATGTCCATAACAACCAATCCGAATCTACTTATTTAGCAGCTTCTAGAAGATAATAGAATCTGGTTGCCCATAGCAACATCCAGGGCTGCCATCAGGAATTTAGGGCCCCAGGCCCCCCTCCTCACTTACCATAACCCGGCTCCTGCTCCCCCATCTCCTCTTCTGCTGATCTGCAGCCCGGCTTCTTCAACTCAGGATACCAGTGGCCAATTAAAATGCATCACCGGCTGGTGAGCCAATCAGAGCTTGCGTACCGGCAGCCTCTCTGATTGGCTGTCGGTACGCAAGCGCTGTTTGGCTCAAAAGCCGGTGCAGCATTTGAATTGCCCGCCGGCGTCCTGGGTTGAATATGCCTGCACTCTGGGACCTGCTTTGTTCAGCGCATGGAGCGCAGTGCAGCGGGGGCAGTCGGAGGGTTGTGGTGGGCAAAATGAGCTGCCCTGGCCCTTCCGTAGGCCAGGGCCCGGGACAGCTGTACCCACAGCACCCTCCTATTGGCGGCCCTGGCAACATCCCGTCCTCAATAGAACTCTCATTTTAGTAAATAAAACCTTTTGGGTTACTAGTAGAAACTATCAGGTAATTGTTGCACCAATTTCTACCACCAAACTAAGCCATTGTCTACACCACCTCCATAAAGTTTTATTTGCTTAAACGTGCTAAGAATAAAAGGCAACTACTGTACATAAATGGTTCTCAAATCAACCTAGTCGTAAAAACGACAAACTAGTAAGATATGGTGATTAATACAAATGTAGTTTTGATATGTGCAGGATTCTAATATATATTGCAGGACAGAAGGCCGGGAGTAGAAGGAAGTAATAAAACCAGTGGAAAGAGATACAAAACAAATGGTAACCTTCTGTGTTCTAATTATCTGCCTCTTACAGTTCACTACGCTGCAATACGGCGCCTACCTTCTACAGTTATTGTGTTATTTTATTTACTTCAAACATTATTTATGGAATGCACCAAAGTTATTACAGTAAAAAAGTTCCAGTAATACGAAGAGTCCAACGGCAACCAACAAAATGGGACATCAATCTAAAAAAAAGCAATCATGAGCGGTAATTGTGTTGTTTTCAGATACCATCTATTGTTACATTGTTCTGTATCACAACCAACCCGTATTTTTTTTCTGTTGTATTTCACAAAGTGTTAGCTATGTTCCGCAGTCTTTAATTATGTGGGTTAATGACGTACTTGCCTGTGATTCCCAATATCTTGTATTGGTTTTAATTATCATCCTATGATTACGAACGTTCTTTATCTAAACTCCTTCATGGCAGCAGATACTAAAGGGTTACCTCCCTTCCCCTTGAGTCAGGACAATACCGAGAACACCTGGTTAGGGCGACTCCATTCCATTCCTTCCTCCAAGAGGAAATGCGGGTTATGGGATGGTCTTCTACGATGGGTTCTGATCAAGCAACTCTACTAGATGGATCGCGTAGTTAGGAATACAGGGATAAGAATACAGGTAAGTATTGGAACAGCGTTAACGCTTTCTGCTGCGTATTTATTACAGTTAATGTTTATGGTGGTATCAAGTGTATGATGATCCGAGAAGAGCAAACTGTATATAAATGTATTCGTGAGGCTCTTATGTATTATACGACACGCTGCGTCCGAGCAAGAGCATTTACTAATGTGGCCTAATGGCTGCTTTCCTGGATGGAAGCTCCTACAATAAGTAGATTACTTTTCTTAATTTTGGAGATGGGCTGGATTCCCGCCTATCAGAATATCTCAAGGACGATCAGTACGGTTTATGGCTAGACAGGTTTGTTCTGTATATCTAGTAAATGTCGCAGAAGCAAAACAATACTGACTTGGAAGGTCTGTAGGCTCGAAGACCATTTGGTCTTGTTACTTAAGAGGCCTACATACGGGACGACTGCTGAGCGATCTCAGCAAGATCGCTCAGCGCACAGCAATGTGCATGCACTGTGTGCTGAGCGTACTGCTCCGGTGGGAACACTGGCCCTGACTGGCGATGAAGTAGATTTATCCAGCATGCTAGATATTAATCGCCGGACGATCGCAGAGCGATGTTGAGGCATTTTTTTAAGCAATCTAGTGAGATCGCAATGAAAAAGCCCTGAAATCACCCCACGTGTAGGCCCCATTAGACCCACATTTAAGAACTATTGGTGCAATTTATCAATACTCTTAACCACTTGCCTGGCATGGTTGCATAATTTGTATCATCTGATGAGGTTGAACACAATGCGACCAGTCAGATACAGTGTGGGCGGCTGCAGGAAAAGAATCTGCCCGCATTTACTGCTCACAGAGGGAGGTTCCGATCAGTCTGCTTTCCTGCACCGTCCTCCACCGGCCGCCGTGCTACAGCCCCTTGTATCCGTGGTGTACCTCCTACCAGTTCTCCAGTTTAAATGCTTTATCTATAAGATTTTGAGCACAGAAGGGAGACACCTGACATAGATCGACATGGCTATGATCGACAGGGTCAGAAGGTCAACCCAAGCATTAGGTCGACAATGGGAAGGTTGACTTTAAAAAAGTCTTCATGAGTTTTTCACTGGTTTTGCCCAAATGTTGACATAGTCAACATAGACACACTAGTGCGCTCAACACACTATTTTATTCCGTTACCACAATGGGTGGGTTGGAAATACCGCCCGTCGGAACATGTCGGCTAAAACAAAAACCGTGGAAAACTCATGTCAACCTTTTGACTGTCGACCTTCCCATTGTCGTCCTAATAACCCTGGTGACAGTCAATAAATATATATATATTTATATATATATATTATATATATATATATATATATATATATATATATATATATATATATATATATATAGTCTCGTAGGAAGGAACAGACAGCGGCACTCCAAGGGTTTTCAACAGCGTGTATTAAAGCAAACCAACGTTTCGGGGTATCATTCACCCCTTTGTCAAGGTTTAAGTGCAATAACATGTTATTAATAACATATAATAAGCCCTGCAGTGTCTTTATTATCGGGGAAACCTGGTATGACCCATTACAAGCCATACTCTCCGCACTGTAGACCAGGGCCGAATCTAGAGTGGTGGGGGCCCCAGTCCCTCCTGTATGCTGCTAGAGTTTCCCTGCAGCAATAGCCAGTGACAGAGGGGAGCCGGTTACAGATGACTGCGCTCCCGGCTCCCCCCCCCCCCTGCTGCACTGAGCCGCTGAATAACAAAGCAGGGCAGCTGAGCAGCTCAGCTGTCCAATAGCATGAAAGCAGCAGCTTGCCGCTCAGTCCCTGGCTGGGCGGGAGGGCTCCAGGGAAACTCTGGTGGCGTGGCTTCTTAGTATGTGGGGGTCCTTAATTTGTCAGGGGCCTTAATTCGTGGGGGCCCTGGGACGGCCGCCCCCCTATCAACCGCTCCTTAATCCGGCCCTGCTGTAGACGCAATAGTAGCTTCCTAGTCAGAAATTCACAAGGCCAAGAACAGAATTCAATATCTCATAGGTTTTATTTTGTACTCTATAATCTTTATTATACTAAATTATACTTGTAAAATAGCTTTCAGCCTGTGCCAGACCAGCATTTCTATATAGCCTGAACGTAAACTCTTAAATAACATAAAAAAGAATCTCCCAGCAATACGGTAATTGAGCATGAAGTAAAAACAAAAACCTGGTCTGAGTTGATGAGATTGGATTGGTAATGGGGAGACATGGATCAGATAAATGCTAAGAGTATTGCATGTTGTGGAATCAATATCTGATTGGATGGAGTGACTTCCTCTGGGCACGGAGAACCGCTCAATACTGTTGGCTCTATTACGGGAAGAGATGTCTGCATAGATTTGGTTATGAAGATAGGATTCTGACATTATAATACACCGGCTGTTCAGCTTGAGTATCTAGCAAGGGTTTTTTGTATGATAGGGTCAAATGTTCAGACAAGTTTGACTTCAGTTCCAAATTCTTCATTGTACACGTCTAGCTATAGGACAACCTAAGCCTCCTCCATGATGGTAAATGGTTTCTAAGCCAGAAGCTGTACCTTACACTCTGCAGTGTCCCATAATGAACAGTGTAACCAGCCGTTGCCCACATACTCTATGTTGTTGGTGTGCTTGTTCGTCTAGTAGCAGCAGAGATGAGGGGGTAAATGAGACAATGGGACATTTTGCATTTGACTATTGAGGTTACATTGTTAGTCCGTTCCTTGACCACACGTTATTATATTAGTTCTAGTTGCCTGAGCCGGTGGCAATGTGGTGTACAGATACCACATACTCTTCTATTTTCAGTGTAGAGAAAAGATGACAGAATTCAGGCCCATGAGCCCGGCTGAAGGTTCCTTCCCATTGGTGTCACACCTGTCTGTCTGCCCCAAGTTGGGTGGCTCTTACCAACATTTAAATGCTATATCAATCTGCCCCATCGCCCATAACTGAATTCCCCCCCATAGACTTATACTCCGTACTCCCTACAACGGCATCTGACCCTCACTTTGCGCTGCTGTGATGCTTATCTCCGTGTTAGAGCCGTTTTATGTTCTATGTACGTAACTTTTGTCTTTTCTTTTATATTTCCATTTATTGTTCTTTCGATGTGTCACTGCGTTTACATTGCTGTTATTTGTTTTAATACTTCTGCGGTTTTGTATTGTCATTCTTCCGCTTGCTTTTATACCCACATCATGTGACACTGAAGTTTTTTTTTTACTTTAATCAACCATTATTTTCCTCTCCCCCATCAGTCATTTTCTACATTCCTCTTGCCACGTACCCTCATATTCAGAACTGTCATTCTTCTGTCTTTCCATGACACACACATCACTCTCTCCTTCCACTCCTCCCCAGGCCCTGCTCCATCTCATTCTTTCCCTTCTTCGATCTCATTTCCCAGGGATCCCCATCCAAACTTCCCACATCCTCAGCCCTCCCTCACAATCTCAGTCTAACTCTGCTTCACCAACTGTCTTCTATGTGGATCTCCCATACTTTCCGTTTGTGGATCATTCTCCCTGAATCATCCTTATTTGAAGTCCATAGCCTCACCTTTTCCATCATGTTCCCCTCTTTGTAAGTCAATTGTCCCACTTCACAGGCAGGTCCGGTCTCCGATGCATTTGGGACCGCGCATCAGATCGGATGTCAAACACATTCGATTTGGCCACTTTTCACCCGACCCCATCTGTTGGGATTGGGTAAAAAATTTAGCCAAATCGGACAACTGTATGGCCAGCTTAAGACCAATTCTACAGCGAGGTCAGAGCTGGTCTGGTGTTGAAATGAGGAATATTGTACTAGACAACGTATAAATCTGCCTCTGGACATGAGTCACTTCTGCATGCTTGGAAACTAAACTAGTTCTCCAAACAGGTCATTGTTGATATATGACGTTCATATACTAGAGATATACCTGGTAGAAATATATCTTGGGCAATGCATGTAAAAAACTACATGATCGTTTATATACATGGTGATATTTGGTCGAGTTGGAGTGTTCCAGTTATTATTATTGTACTACAAAGATTTCTAGAAGCCTAGGTGTGACTCTGATCTGCCAATACTTTGTTGTGTTTATGTAATAGACTTTATTTATGGTCTGACTTCTGCTTTGTTACTGATTCTGTTTATTAACATTCTGGCTCTGACCATTCTTATGTAGACTACATACTTTTGTTGCCTGATTGCTGACGGCGCCTGGCTAGTTTGACCAACAGTTGCCTTTTGCTGGGTTCACATCTGAACGATGGATTAGCTGGCAGCCCCACTGACCAACCAAGCCGTTGATTTTGGTAAGTGTCCAGCACAAATGATACGTGCATACACACTTCCCAATCTGCTGTCTGAAATGCCTGGCCGCAGGAGTTGGTAGTGATGTAATTGTCTATGGCATATGGGTTGGTCAGTAGGCCGTATACACATTTGTACCGATTATATATTGATATTTGCCATGCTGCACCGCTAACATGATATGTCTTTAAACCACATCATTCACAGACAGATCAGGTGAACACGCTAGCCAATTAGCGGGGATAAATGTTTTGTAAACTGACCAAACAACATATGGCAGCATGCTCCTAGCATTATTGGGGGCAATTTTCGATCTGTTCTTCTAGTTTACATTTCGGTGTGTGGTTAAAAGGTAGCTCAACTAAGGGGTGCGGATGACTGGCTGACACTCGGAATCCTAACTGTTCACTGCCCGACAGTCAGGATCCTGACAGGCAGGGGCTATTCTTCCTCGTGGAGGTCCATGACACCCATACTGGGAGAATAGAACCTGTGGCCAGCGCAGGGAGCCACCGAGCCTACAGCATGGCAAGTGCAGCGAGTCGGGATAGGGATTTTTTGGGCTTGCCCCCAGTCTGAGTAATGGTGTCTGGGATTCAGATGTCAGTATACTGACAGTTGGGGTGTGGTATAACTGACTGTCGGGATCCCAACAAAGTACCAGTAATCCTTTTTTAGGTTACAGGAAGGGGCCACCGCAGGTTACCACCAGTTCAGTGTAATTCTTGCTGTATATAAATTGGTTTGTAGACATGTTAGAGATGGCACATTATCATTGGGCGGAAACAACATTTTTACAAGAGACCTTAAAACAAAATGTTGCATCTCCTGGTGCTATTGCTCTAGTACCGAAGAGGATCTTGAGGAGCACTTTGTGGTGGTAGAAATGCCTACAAATCTAGTATAAAGTTCTGTTTGAATTGAACACAATGGTCTTCGGGCTCGGAAGACCAGATGGCATTTGTGCATCAGCCTTTGTTTCAAAACCTTTGATTATTGTTCTGATCATTTGAATAATGACAAAGTGACTTTGCTAATCATGGAACGAGGCCGCAGGCAGGAATTATAAAGTATTTTGGCTTGAAATTTGAATGCAGTTATCCAGGAGTATCAACTGTTCCACAGGTCAATGTACCTTTTTTTGTTTTGTTTTCACTCCTTAGATTAATATATTAAAGTTGAGATTTGCAATTTCTTTCTAAGGCTTCTGTCCTCTTCATCTTCTGTTACCAGAGGTAAATCACTTATAACCCCTTTCAGATCGCACCTAATTACCGGATTCATGCCGGTTCGACCCGGTAATAGGTGCGATCTGAAAGGGCTTACCGGATCCAGCAACCTGGCATTACGAACCGTTAAAAAAGCAGGGTTCTTACTTGTTCGTTGCTGTGCAGTGTGAATGGTTTACCCAGTTCCCATTCACACTGATGGAGGGGGCAGTGCTTGGAGCAGCGCCAGCTCCAAGCGCTGCCACCTCCCCTACCCCTGATGATGCTCTGCCCCGCATGACTTCAGTGAACCGGCAATATTGCAGGGTTGATGAAGGTGCATGAGAAAGCAAAATGCAGGGTCACACTAAGGCTGAACCGTTTCAAAGTCCAGGTCCCTGCATTTGGCGATGTGAAAGCGGTATTACTTTTCAAATCCTACAGTAATCCCATGGGATTTATGTAATAGCTTCTGATTTCACGAGATGTTGTCGAGATGGCAGAGAAATTAAAATTGGGGACTAGTACTAAATTTATTTTGGGGCCTCGGACAGGGCGATTTGAGGGCATTTTCTAAGCGATATCATTAGATCACTTAGAAAATGCCCCTATATCGCTCCGTGTGTAGGGGCCATATCGATAACGGTGCACGGACCCATCGCCCGGCCAGTGGCAAAACTAGAATTTAGTTGCCGGGACTGCAGACAGAAAAGTCTTCTGGTGCCGGCGGGCCGGCAGCAGCAGCAGATTCGGCGGTGGCCACATTAATGAAGCAGCAATAGCTTCCGCAGACCCCGCAACACCCGAACTTACCTAGCACCTCCAAGGCACCGCAGGGTCTGCAGACCTATTGTTACGCCCATCGATTAATATCCAGCATGCTGGATAAATCTATAATCACCGGGCAGGGCCAGTGTTCCCCTGACGGATCGCTCAGCACACAGCGCTGACACATCACCATGTGCTGAGCAATCTTGCTTAAGCGTTTGTAGCGATCTAGCATTGCTCAGAACGCTTCAGCATCTCACCGTGTGTAGGCCCCGTTACACAAACTCCTTTGACTGCCATAACCTCCCAAGTCGCTTGTGTAATAGGAGGCCTCTCCTAGAACTATCCAAGCAATACACATTGTATGTTAATCCATCTCCAGTCTGTCCTGATTTGAATCCAACATCCTGAGTTATTGCTCTGTGCTAAGAGTTAAGACTAATTACTGTTCTATTTAACAGGTATTAAGATTACCTAATGATGCGGTTTGGTTTTTGTAGATACTGAACAGTCTTCAAGGACCTTTGTGAGTACATAACGTCAATGAAATAATGTATATGTCCTTAGATGTCCTATTCTGGGCTGCTCTGTACTTTGGGTAGTCGTCGATTTTTATTTAGCAAAACGAGTTCTGTTCTTCTCTTTCCTTTACATATTGTTACAAACATTAGCCCTTATTCTGGTTCATTCGCAGCGGCCGCTTTTTTGCACGGGGACAGATGTTTTGCGTATGCGCAGATGTGTGTACACCTTGGTGCTTGCAAACTCGGCGAAAAGTCTGTTCGCCTGGTGCATGCGAGCGGTGGGGTGGAGAGGGGGCATGGGGTGCCGGGCTGGGCCATTAGCATATGTGAACGCCCAGCACTTGTGGTTCCCAATGAGACGCTGGGCGTACACATGCTAATTGAAAGATGGGGGAGGTTCCCACTGGCCTGCGAACGGATGTTCGTGTAATACATCCAATCACAAGCCTTGCAAACTCCTGCTTGCAAAATGGGTGGCACCAGCTAAGGAGGGGTTAGGGTGATATGCAAGGATGCAAATTCACATCCGAGCCAGTCAACCAGAATAAGGGCCATTGTTTGTTTATTAATGAGTAAAAAAAAATAAAAAAAAATATATATATATCTCTGCATTAATTGATGATGTAACAAATACCAATACTGAACCATACCCAGACTACCTTATTTATTACAGATTTTAGATAACAAGGTCTGAATCAGACATGTATGGTTGTGTATGGAATCATAGCTTCAAATGCAAAGTCGATTTGCGCAAATATGCCAATGGTGCAGCCGCCTAAAAATGTATTGAGACTAGCTGCAGCAGGAGGGGGAGGCAGAAATCACTGAGCACATATATACATGCATGTTATCCGTGCCTTGTGACACCTGGTAATCCGCGTACTGTTAAGCCCACACCGGACTCCAGTTGGCTAGTTTCACAGGAGTCCGGGGAATGGGTTAAACAGTGTAATTCCCGGGCTCCATGAGGCACCCAATGCATTCAGTGCTGGCGATCCACCACACACCTTGCACTTGCTGGTTGGTGCTGCAGGCACTACCGATTAAGTCCCCCCCCCCCCCCCCCCATACTGATGCCCTTTTGCTCATTTTGGTGCCCTGTACAAGAAAGTCTAGTTACGGCTCTGGGGCTGTGTGTCCTTATTGCCACATATAGAACATTAAATATGAATGTGTTAGCTACTACTGTATATGTTCTATAAATTGTATAGAGATTATACTCCATTTAACCATATTTATATATTTCTGTAAAGGAGTGTTATTTGGAATATACTTGAGCGCCACAATATGAGTCTGGATTGAAAAGTAATTGAAGGATTGAAAAGTAATGCCTCCAGTTTATCCTCTATGTATTCACTTTGTAACGTAGTCTCCAGCCCCTTCCACGCATTTGTGCCAACGCTTGACGAGTCGGGCAAACCCATCAGAGAAGAAAGCTGGTGGTTGTTGTCGACACCAGGACCGATCGGCAGCTTTCAGCTCGTCGTCAGAGTTGAAGTGTTGACCCTTAAGGTGCTCCTTCATCTGTGGGAAGAGGTGCAAGGTGGAGGCTGTACGATGGGTGTGGCAGAACCTCCTTGAACTGCAGGCGCTGCAACCCTCTTCCCAGGGATGAAAGAGCACCTTAAGGGTCAACACTGACGATGAGGTGAAAGCTGCCGTTTGGTCCTGGTATCGACAGCAACCACCAGCTTTCTTCTCCGATTGGGCCCGATTCGTCAAGCATTGGCGCACATGCGTGGAAAGGGATGGGTACTACGTTGAAAAGTGTATAGTGCATTACACAGAGGATACACTGAGTTATCATGTACAAAAAAAGGTACTTGTTTACTAGAACTGAGCCCAGATTACCTACATACGCTAATGTAGGAAAATCGCATCGCATCGCATGGGCCATTATAGCGGTATGCGATGCGATTTTTTTAATGTAATGTACCCCACAGTATCGCATCTCATTGCATTGCACCTCCTGCAAAATCGCATGCGATTTTATAGGGTATGCGATGCCATTACGTTAGGTATACAATAATATGATTGTATAGGTCCTAAAAATAGGTTTTATGCACCCCCCAACCCTACCCCGAAGTGCAGCGGAACGCATCCTCCGACTTTTTCATACCCCCACTATCCACGTCGGCGTGGAGTTGATATTATATAGTGTAGTGAGCCCCGCGAGGGGACGCGGATTACTTTACATGTATTTCGCGTCCGCTCGCCACACTCCATGCCGACGTGGATAGTGGGGGTATGAAAAAGTCGGAGGATGCATTCTGGCTGCGCTCGCCACGCTTCGGGGTGAGGGGGTGCGTAAAACCTCTTTTTAGGACCTATACAATCATATTATTGTATAACTAATGTAATGGCATCGCATACCCTATAAAATCGCATGCGATTTTGCGGGAAGTGCGATGCGATCCCCTGGGGCATACAGAGCAGTGAATAAATTACATTAAAAAATCGCATCGCATGACTCTAAAATGGCCCATGCGATGCGATTTCCCTACGCAGAATAGCCCACTAAGCAAATAGCTTAGTGGGCGCCGTTCTAGGAAACAATTACCCAAAAAAAGTGTTGACGAATAAAAACTTAAAGCCATGGAGGCATTACCTAGGCCCATTTATGAGTTTTAGCTATTTAAAATTCATTGCATATGATAAATGTTGCTTCAGTTTTCAAACACACAAAGTACAAGGGCAAAGTGAATACAGCCGCAGCCATCAGTCAATGTGATTTGAGCTGAGCCATGGATATCTTTAACCCGTTTTGGGCCGTTCGCTAAATCTGTTGATATTTCTTGAATGATGGTTAAATTTGTCCCAATGAAGAAAAAGCTGGTACTGTAGAAAGGTTTTTGTTGATTATCAGGAAAAATGATTAAAATGCGGGTATAAAACTATCCACCTCTGGCAAACCGTGAAAATCTGGGACCCACTGGTCTACTTTTAAGAGTACGGCCAGTTATGATTATTTCAATGTATACACCAGTACTTGACTGAGATTATTTTTCCCATCATTGAAAAACCGGCACTGAATTGAAAAGGTAGATTCAACAGAAAATGGGCGGAGCATTGAATACCGCCTATGTATACAATGAGTGCCTCGTTCTGCCCGATGGAACTTTCAGTAGAAACCAGTGGATCTGAATTTGGTGTAAACGAAGGTTTATTTTCAATTTAAGACTAAAATATGAACAGTTTCTTGTAAAAATCTTGCAATAATGGTTTCCATGAGCGTGTATGGAGTTCATTCCAAAATGAATGGGTTATGTATGGAAAACATTTTAATTATTTACTTTAAACTCAAGTCACAAGAAGTACATTTATAGCGCGTCATACGGTTTCAGCCCAAAACGAAAGTCCGTAAATCACAGGCCGGTTTTCAGTCTGTAAATGGAAAAAAAAACCAACAATATATGGCACTTTCATAAATGGAAATAAACACACACCTTGTAGAAAGAAAGGCATCTGCAATAATACATTATTTCAAGTTTACAAAGTTTTAGAATCGTTCCATAATTGCATTGAAATGAAACACCAAAATGTTCTCTGTCCAAATGGCCCTTTAACGACTTTCCTTCTCAGTCGACTTTCCTCCTCAGTCGGCAATACCAGTCAAATAGAATACCCCCCCCCCCCCCCCAAAAAAAAAATACCAAAAAACAAATGATAATTCTACATGTTTACAAGGGAATGACTGGTTTAACAAAAATTGGCCAAGGAGTAGCAAGTCTTCATAGTCTGATGCTTATACAAAGCAGGGAATCCTTTTAAAAGAAGTAAAGCGTTTTCTCTGTGTCTCTCCACACTGTAAAAGTCACGTGGAATTGTGAGAAGAAACTTCTTCCATAGTTTAGTCCTCGATGACAATTGGTTCATCGTTGACCGGGTGACGCACAGGTAGTTCCAAATGAGATTGGCAGATGACTATGTGTCTGTAAGGCCGACGGGCTGCTCGCTTGGTTTCACAGGATGAGAGTAACTTGCGGACTTTCCTAAAGAGAAGGAACTTTGTTAGTAAGAGTTATTTCTGGATTGTGCATTCATAACCTAGATGTTCTTAAACCGTTTAATACATGTCCTGTAAAGTTTAATGTAGCAACACCATCTGGAGATAGACTATGGGTGAAATTTAATAGGATGAGAGATTTGGTAAGAAATTGACATTTAAAAAAAAAAAAATTTAAAACGCCAATCATTTACACTTCAAAATCAAACTGGTTTTGCAGTGTAAATGATTGCCGCTTTAAAACAACTGGAAATTTCTTACCAAATCTCTCACTTTCTGAATCTCTCATCCTATTACATTTCCCCCTATTCGCGGTATTCAATTCCAACTGTCGGAATCTCGTTTCAATGCTGTCTGATACAGCAGTATTGAATAGGCGGTGACCTATTTCCCCCGGCAGAAATAGCATCCAACATTGAATAACCCCCCCTAAATCTTTTCCATATTCCCCGTGAATAACCCCCCTAAATCTTTTCCATATTCCCCGTGCACTCTTTAATATGGATTGTTACAAATGGGATTGAAAAATGTCACTATTGTGTTCCTGCTACTTAATAGTCTTATAACACCAATGCAGAAAAAAGTAAGTAGTTGCACTAAAGACCTAAAGATCCTAGAAGAGGGCTGGGCAACACCGGCCCTCCAGATGTTAGTGAACTACACATCCCAGGATGCTTTGCATTAGTTTTGCTATGTGGCCATGCTGAAACTGATGCAAGGCATGCTGGGATGTTTAGTTCATCAACATCTGGAGGGCCGGTGTTGCCCAGCCCTGTCCTAAAATATAACCTTTAATACTGTATTAATCATCTAGGTGAAATAGAACAAAAATAGATAGTGAAATAAGAGAAGAAAATGTGTTTAAAACTCTGTGGCTATTGTCTATATCAGTGATGGGTAACCTTTACACTCCAGCTGTTGTTGAACTACATATCCCAGCATGCCCTGCTACAGTTTTACTATTTGGCCATGCTAAAACTGATGCAGGGTATGCTGGGATGTGTAGTTCAACAACAGCTGGAGTGTCAAGGTTAGCAATCACCGGTCTATATCATCTCTGAAATGTATTCTGGGCTCATTAGCCCTGAAGTCAGGGATGGGGAACCGTCGGCCCTCCAGCTGTTGTTGAACTACACATCCCAGCATGCCCTGCAACAGTTTTAGTATGGCCAAATATCAAAACTGTAGCAGGGCATGCTGGGATGTGTAGTTCATCAACAGCTGGAGGGCCGCATGTTTCTCCATCCCTGCCTTAAGGGTTAAAAGAAGGGCCTGATTTCCTCACGCCCGGCATTGGCAAGTGTTTATGCCCTGCAGTGACGGTGGTCCCACACGTCACTATCACCCGCTGGTAAAGCCAGTGCTTGATCGATGTGTGTAGGCCAGTGTCACCTGAGGATATACGGTTCACAAAAGGGTATACGGTTGTAAGGTCGACATGCATTGGGTCAACAACTAAAAAGGTCAACATGGGGTTTTTCACGCCCTACCACCCACTAGGGCCTGGGGAGAGAATAGAATAGTGTGCCTGAACATGGGGAGCTCAGAGAGCCATGGGAGGGGACGCGGTGCACTTTTTTAGTGTCCATGTCGACATTTGGGATTAAAAAATATAAATAAAAAAAAAGGTGAAAAACCCCATATCGACCTTTTGACTTTAGAACTAGGACCATGTCGAACTTCCTGTGGTCAATCATATTTCATTTATTTTCCTTTTAAAACAGCAAGTTATTGATATTGTAAAGGTCCATACACACTGGGTGACTATGCCGAGCTATGATCGCGTTCAGGGAAAGCTGCTCAGTGCATACACACTGAGCGGCTTTCCCCCTGCCCAGCGCTGACCAGAGCTATGCAAAGCCGTCCTCAACGCCGCTCATCTGCTGGTATTACCAGCAGATGAGCGGCTTTCCCGGCGATGATGCGGGAGTGCTCACCGTTCATCGCTGGCGCATACACACAGGCTGTTTTGAGCGGCTTTCAGCTCAGTCGCCCAGTGTGTATGGGCCTTACCTTAAACAACAAAGACATGGGACTGCCCAGTTTTTTCTATAGGTTGATTAGATTATGTTATATCCTGTATGATATATGTATATGGAACAAGCGAATAGGAAGTATGAGTAGGGAACCCTGTCTATTTAAACAATAGGATCTATACATGAATAACTTACTGCCTGAGATCTAATAAACGGAGGTCTGCCTCTACATAACTTACATTTATTTATATTGTTCCCGTCATTGGGGGCTTATTCGTCAAGATCTATCCTCATATGGGGCCTACACACGTAGCAACACGTGCCAGCGAGCTGAGCGATCCGACTAGATTGATTTTGCATGCAGTATAAATCTAGACGGGCGATCGCAATGCATGGGGCCCCGCATCACTATGGCTCCTACACGTGGAGCAATTTGGAGTAATTTTCGAAGCAATCTAGTCAAATCGCTTAGAAAATGACCCAAAATCTCTCTGTGTGCAGGCCCCGTTGGGATTGAATCAACTTCTCAACTGCAGTGAATCAACGGTGTAGTCGCACTGAGCTAGAACTATATACAGTGGGGGAAATTTACTAAAGGAAATTTGTAAAAAAAATAGGTGTATTTGTATCCAGAAATACACTTATTTTTGAATATTTACTATCCTGAAAATAGGGCAATTCGTATTGATAGCACATCAATACGACTACGAATTGCCGTATTATCGGGATAGTAAATGTCAAAAAGAAGTGTATTTCTGGATACAAATACACCTATTTTTTTTACAAATTTCCTTTAGTAAATTTCCCCCAGTATGTCTTATACAGATTTTCTCAATCTCCATCCTCAAGGCACATAAACAGTCCAGGTTTAACGTATGGATAAATCAAAACAACTGTGGTGCAAATATAATCACCTCTAGTATACAGTAGCTATACTTAAATGTGCCTTGAAGACTAAAGGGGCCTACACACATGGCGATTTCTGCCAGCGACTTAAGCTATGCTAAGTCGGGCAGTTCTACGCTTCTGTCGCTCAGCACACAGAGCTGACAGCCCACACACAGAGCGAGCTGACTCCGGGGGAGAACACTGGCGACCAGCGAGATTAATGGACACTGCTCATCAATCTCGGCCAGCGATAGGGACGCGCATCGCTGTCGCTATAACCCCTACACACACACACACGTAGGGGCGTATTCTCAGCGACTTTGCCAAACTAAGCAAAGTCGCTTAGAAAATGCCTTAATATCGGCATGTGCGTGGGCCCCTTAAGGTTAGGAAACACTGCTCTTGTGACTTACAAATCAGGTGTTTGCCTGCATAATAGTAACATCGTGTTACTCTCCGACAGTATAATTACACAGATGTAATTATGGAAGTGCTGCTCCAAAATAGATAATTTAGCAGAGGTGTAATGTCCAAACTATGGCCCTCTAGTTGTGAAACTACAAATACCATCATGCTTTGCCACATATTTGCTATTAGGCAGTGCTCAAACTATGGCAAGGCATGCTGGGATGTGTAGCTTCACAACAGCTGGAGGGCCATACTTTGGACATGCCGGCATTAGGTAGCCATCCCCTAAATCAGGCATGGCCAAGCTGCGTCTCTCCAGCTGTTGTGAAACTACACATCCCAGAATGCCTTGTCACCGTTTTAGCATTCCCTAATAGCACAACTGGGGCAAGGCTGGGACTTGTAGTTTCACAACAGCTGGAGAGCCACGGGATGCTTCCAATAGCTGCAGGTTGTTGTTCCCATACTGCAAATCCTGTTGATATTGCTCTATTGTGAAGCCAACCTAATGCTGTGTACACACGGGGAGATTTGACTATATAGTCAGGATCGCATGCAGATTGCACAGGTTTTTTACCTTGCGATCCTGATGTGCGCTCCCGTGACAGCACAAATCAAAACCCAGATACAGGGCAGCAATGACTATATAGTGCAAATCTAATGTAGATTTCAGGACTTGTATATAAATAGTACAGAGTTAGCAAAGATTGTATAGCACCCGAATCTTAAGTCAAATAGCGAGGGAATCTCACCGTGCGTACACACCTTAAGACTTATACCCTAATAGTGGTCTGTGTGGTACACTACACTTATACCCTAATAGTGGTCTGTGTGGTACACTACTCTAATACCCTAATAGTGGTCTGTGTGGTACACTACACTAATACCCTAATAGTGGTCTGTGTGGTACACTACTCTAATACCCTAATAGTGGTCTGTGTGGTACACTACACTAATACCCTAATAGTGGTCTGTGTGGTACACTACTCTAATACCCTAATAGTGGTCTGTGTGGTACACTACTCTAATACCCTAATAGTGGTCTGTGTGGTACACTACACTAATACCCTAATAGTGGTCTGTGTGGTACACTACACTAATACCCTAATAGTGGTCTGTGTGGTACACTACTCTAATACCCTAATAGTGGTCTGTGTGGTACACTACTCTAATACCCTAATAGTGGTCTGTGTGGTACACTACACTAATACCCTAATAGTGGTCTGTGTGGTACACTACACTAATACCCTAATAGTGGTCTGTGTGGTACACTACACTAATACCCTAATAGTGGTCTGTGTGGTACACTACACTAATACCCTAATAGTGGTCTGTGTGGTACACTACACTAATACCCTAATAGTGGTCTGTGTGGTACACTACTCTAATACCCTAATAGTGGTCTGTGTGGTACCCTACACTAATACCCTAATAGTGGTCTGTGTGGTACACTACACTAATACCCTAATAGTGGTCTGTGTGGTACACTACACTAATACCCTAATAGTGGTCTGTGTGGTACACTACACTAATACCCTAATAGTGGTCTGTGTGGTACACTACACTAATACCCTAATAGTGGTCTGTGTGGTACACTACACTAATACCCTAATAGTGGTCTGTGTGGTACACTACACTAATACCCTAATAGTGGTCTGTGTGGTACACTACACTAATACCCTAATAGTGGTCTGTGTGGTACACTACACTAATACCCTAATAGTGGTCTGTGTGGTACACTACACTAATACCCCTTTCCTATTGCAGGTTTTTTAGCCTTTAGAAACGGGTAGAGCTGCAGTGGGAAAGCTCCAGGGTGCTTTACCTGTTTAACAAATACCGGTATTTGTGAAACGGGTAAAAAGCAGTGTCCTACACATTTAAGACCCTTTTTTTGGCAGTGGGAAAGGGTCTTAAATGGTATTTAAGATCCCACACTAGTCTCCCCCACACACACAAACAACACCCTCCCCCCCTCCGGTACCCGGCAGCTGGTCCCCCCTCCCCTGGTACCTTGCAGCTGGTACCCCCCGCACCCCCCGGTACCTGGCAGCACGGTAGTCTGCAGGTCCTGGACTGATGCATGAAAGAATCTTGCACTAGCATCATGCAGGAGGAAGCTGCAGCCGGTGCACAGACACCGGGGGCACTGGGGAACCGGGCAGGTCCCTGTTCAGGAGGAGGAAGCGGGTCCATTAGGAGATTGTCATTTTATCGGTGGGGGTCCCTGCCGCGAATGGGGAGTATGTGCATATTTAATGAGTGGCTCATTATATATGCACATATGTAATGAGCGGGCCTGCTAGTTCCCATTCGCGGCAGGGACCCCCACCGATGAAATGACAATCTCCTAATGGAGACTAGGACTAGGAGCCCTAGCACGCTTTCTGCCTACCGCAATGCCAGGTACCGGGGGAGGGAGGGGGAGCAGGGGTACCAGCTGCCAGGTACGACTGTACTAGTTTAGCTATACTATGAGACTCCCCCCCTCCCCCCCCTCTTATGAACTATTACTGTATAGCAGCCCTCTTTTGCATGTGAGTGTATGGGCATACCCAAGTAACTAGAGGTTTCACCTCGCAGCCAATTGTCAGCGCTGCCTGTGGTAATTAGATGTGGGAACCCCTCAGCGCTAATCCCCAGAGGCAGGATTGTTCCGCGCAGCCTCAGGAGCTCTGAGGAAAACCCCACATTACCATTAACCCCTCTTTATCTAACCTGCGGGGACACAGATAACCACTTTTGGCAGAATCTATAGTGGATGTTACTCTTTAACATTCCTGCAAGACTGATACAAGATCATTTGCTTCGAAGCCGCTGTAATTCCACACTTTGAAGCAGAGTTTGCCATACACAGTACTAGGGGATCGGCATACATTGGTATTGGAAAGATTGTGGAGTTCAAGATCGAGCGCCTCTCCGCCGGCGCCAGCATGATCCCCTCTCCGTCAAAGAAGGGGATCATGCTGGCGTTGGCGGTGTGAGAGAGGCACTGACTAGGCTTGCCGGGGACAGAGATGCAGTTCCCGGCAACACTTGTGTAGTTTCACGGCGGCAGCCTACGCTGATAACATAGCTTACGCTGCCACCTTGAAACTACACAAGTAAAGCAGCCGTTGGCCTACGCGTACCTTCAAACGTAGCGTAAGCTGCCGCCGTTAAGCTACACAAGTACCAAGTTTTTTTTTAAACAAATCCAGAACTTGGACACCTTATGGATGATATAGAAGCATTCTTTCCGCAGCTCATTGCATTACCTGCACCTACCTTGTTTCTTCTGTCGCCATATAAAACACGTCATCGGGCGCATCAATCCAGTTCATCTGCCTTCTCTTGACTGGGGGCAGACAGCCACCGCGGATTAATCTGACCTTTGCTGGGTAGGATTTCCCATTGAGCAGTAAGTTTCGGTTTGGTCCCTTGAGGAAAAAACAAACAAACACAATTATAGAACAGCGAATGACCTTCCTTACACACATACTAGACAGCGTGATCTAGAATCATTGGAAGACCCTCTATGTAATTAAACAGAACATCGTCCTTTATGTCTTCAGTATAAACAGATCAATGAAAAATAAATCACCTTTCTATTTTGACGCCTGTTCTATTAATGACATAGGAGGCTGCAGACATCACGTCATTGGAAGCCGGAGCTGCTTATAAGGTCAGGTAAGGGCCAGTAATATTGGCCTTTTTATGTCATATTTTTAGTTAGGGCTGCGATTACATGCAGTATAGCGAACATGTCTGAATTAGGCCCCAAGTTCGAGTCTGGCATAATGCCAATATTCACGCAAACAGCTGTTATTTAACTGCGAATGCATCTAAATCGTCGCACTGCGCATGTGTTCCGTGCATACAGAGCTGCAGCACTGATTGGCCGGGATATGGTCACTAGGTCGACAGGGTCACTAGATCGACGCAAGCATTGAGTCAACATGGGGAAGGTCTACAGTCAAAAGGTCGACATGGGGTTTTTCACAATTTTTTGGGAGCCGACATGTGCCGACAGGCGGTATTTCACGCCCTACCATCCACTAGGGTGTGGTGGGAGAACAAAATAGTGTGTGGAGCGTAGCGAGGCACCGAGCCCGAAGCATGGCGAGCGGACTCTGTGCTACGGTTGAGTGTCCATGTCGGCTGTGTAGAAATTCAGGACAGAAAATGTCAAAAACCCCATTTCAACCTTTTGACAGTCGACCTTCCACATGTCAACCAAATGCTTGTGTCGACCTAATGACCCTGTCGACCTAATGCTTGTCAACCACCCTGCTGTCTACCTAATGATCCATATCCCCGATTGGCGACATCAGAGGAATACAGAGATGCGTCATATGGGCAGGTAGCAACCTCAGCGTAAAACTGCCGACTGTACAACTGCATAAGATGCAGACGTTGACGCAGATGCAACAGACTCCGATCTCTAATAAATAATGTGGAAAATGAAAAGCCCATTACATATACCGCACGCCGCAATGTACATTACACATTATACCACACGCCATAAAGCCCATTACATATACCGCAAGCCGCAATGTACATTACACATTATACCACACGCCATAAAGCCCATTACATATACTGCACGCCATAACGTACATTACACATTATACCACACGCCATAAAGCCCATTACATATACTGCACGCCATAACGTACATTACACATTATACCACACGCCATAAAGCCCATTACATATACCGCACGCCATAACGTACATTACACATTATACCACACGCCATAAAGCCCATTACATATACCGCACGCCGTAACGTACATCACACATTATACCACACGCCATAAAGCCCATTACATATACCGCACGCCGCAATGTACATCACACATTATACCACACGCCATAAAGCCCATTACATATACCGCACGCCGCAACGGTCATTACACATTATACCACACGCCATGAAACCCATTACATATACCGCACGCCATAACGTACATTACACATTATACCACACGCCATAAAGCCCATTACATATATCGCACGCCGCAACGTACATTACACATTATACCACACGCCATAAAGCCCATTACATATACCGCACGCCGTAACGTACATTACACATTTTACCACACGCCATAAAGCCCATTACATATACCGCACGCCGTAACGTACATTACACATTTTACCACACGCCATAAAGCCCATTACATATACCGCACGCCATAACGTACATTACACATTATACCACACGCCATAAAGCCCATTACATATACCGCACGCCGCAACGTACATTACACATTATACCACACGCCATAAAGCCCATTACATATACCGCACGCCGCAACGTACATTACACATTATACCACACGCCATAAAGCCCATTACATATACCGCACGCCGTAACGTACATTACACATTATGCCACACACCATAAAGCCCATTACATATACCGCACGCCGTAACGTACATTACACATTATACCACACGCCATAAAGCCCATTACATATACCGCACGCCGTAACATACATTACACATTATACCACACGCCATAAAGCCCATTACATATACCGCACGCCGTAACGTACATTACACATTATACCACACGCCATAAAGCCCATTACATATACCGCACCCCGTAACGTACATTACACATTATACCACACGCCATAAAGCCCATTACATATACCGCACGCCGTAACGTACATCACACATTATACCACACGCCATAAAGCCCATTACATATACCGCACGCCGTAACGTACATTACACATTATACCACACGCCATAAACTCCATTACATATACTGCACGCCGTAACGTACATTATACCAAACATCGGAATGCTCATTACATATAATAACATGCTGTAATTACCATATTATGCCACATAAGTTCCGTTTACCTACATGCTCGTTGCTATGGGTTTCATGCTTGATGCCAGGGGTTAACATGCTCATTGCCAATGGGGTTAACATGCTCTGCCAGGGGTCACATCCTCTGCCAGGGGTTAACTTGTTCGTTGCCAAGGGGTAAATGGCAGCCTTCTCCTCCACCCTGCTGTTACCATCCGCAGTAACGGTAGCAGCCCGGCAGAGCGGTTTTCCAGAGCGGCTCCCACCTTTTTCCCACCTCCTCATCCTCCCTGTATAAGAGCAGGTGCGCCGCAGTCCAGCTACTTCAAAACTCGCACCAGAACGTGAGTCATTCGGAGCCGCTCTTCCACTGCCGCTCTTGATTGGCTCCCGAACCGCATACTCTAATTGGCTTGCGATGCCGGCTCGAGTTTTGTTATAGCCGTGACGTACCTGCTATTGCCTCTGGCTCCTATACAGCCGGGGGAGGGGGGTTTGACGACCGCACCACAAGCCCACCCGGCCAAGACCAGATTCTGCTTCCTCCCCCCAAAAATCTGGTCACCAGGAAGCAGAATCTGGTCACCGTAGCACCCAGGGTTTGTCGAGCCCTGGCTTAGAAAATGTCCTGAAATATAGGCCCCAAAAGGCAAAGCGAGTGCTAGTGGCTTCCAATAATAAAACATGTATACAATCATACAGAATGCACAACTGTACACATAAGGATGTCCGCTAGGCACAATGTACTTAATATAATATATTTGTTTTATGATTATCTATAAAGAAACATTTAGCCTAGTTTATGCCTTTAAATAAAAAAGCGGATCCCCTAATCTGTACTGTACATAGGAGCAAAACAATCCAGTAAATTGACAATCTGTAAAGAATGGCATCTGCTGGTGATTTTGTGTAGATCATACACACAGACAGTATACGCAAACCAGTATACTTACGCACAATGGAAAGGGGAGGGGCAAATAGAAGTGGGTGTTACTCTATATTTACTAAGATGGGAGTTCTATTTCACATAGGCAGCAAATCAGAACCTACTTCAATACTTGTTTCCTAGCATGGCGCCAGCGCTAAAAATTGTATCCATCGGACCCCCCGAAATCGCGTCGATCGCATCACATGCAACCAAATCGCATGCGATGCGATCGACACGATTTTTACATAGGAATTAATGTGAAATGGTCCCTGAGACCCGATTTTACATTGGCCCCAATGTTAAATGGACCCCAGAACCCAATTTTTATTGTTTCACAACCCTGATGGGTCAAATGCCCCCCCCCCCCCACTGTTAACGCCACCCCACGATCAAAGCCAACCCCAAGCGTGGCGAGCGGCGGCACGTGTCCTCCAACCTTTTCATACCCCCACTATCCACAGCGGCGTGGAGTTGATATTATACCGTTGATTATACCGAGCCCACACGCGCATTACTTCACAGGTATTCCGCGTCCCCTCGCCACGCTTCGGGCTCACCACACTATATACAGTCAGCTCCACGCCGACGTGGATAGTGGGGGGATGAAAAGGTCGGAGGACGCGTACCGCCACGCTTCGGGTTGGTGTTGATCGTGGGGTGGCGTTAACAATTGGGGGGGGGGGGTGTATTTGTCATGTAAAATACCCATAAGGGTGGGTACACAATGAAAAATCGGGTCCATTGGGCCATTTAACATTGTTCCCTATGTAAAATCGCGTCCATCGCATCGGTCGCATCGCATTCCTTAACTTAAGGCATGCGATGGACACGATTTTTTAATGTCTGGGAAAAGAAATTAGCCCTGAAATTGCGTCGGTCGCGTCCATCGCATACCTTAACTTAAGGTATGCAATCACCTACGACAGGCGCCGTCCTAGGAAACAAGTACCCCTACTTCTTATTTATTTAGCGTCTTCTAGAAGATAATAGATAGTATCTGATTGGTTGCCCATAGCAACATCCCACGTGAGAGAGAACTTCCATCTTAGTAACGGTGATGAGATGATGCTTCAATGTTAGGAAATATTTAGCAGGTGCTTTGTGTGCATTCATGGAGACCAGGACCTACACTGCAGTCTCTGCCATGTGTCAGCTGGTTCTGCTCACATGTAGGGGTAAACTTACTAAGTTTCTACTTATTTATTTAGCACATTTATGTACTTGTTTCCTAGCACAGCGCCCCCGATTTTGATCGAAGTGCATCTTATCACATCGCATGCAATATAGCGGCATGCGATGCAATTCAATTTTTAATTGTACAAGCACCCTGATGGGTGCTTACAATGTTAAATGCACCCCCATTGTCAACGCCACCTCCGCTATCAACGCCAACCCGAAGCGTGGTGAGCGGCGGCGGTACGCGTCCTCCGACCTTTTCATACCCCCACTATCCACGTTGGCGTGGAGTTAACTTTAGATAGTGTGGCGAGTGCAGCAAGCCACCAAGCCTGAAGCGTGGCGAGCGGACACAGATTACATGTATTCCTCGTCCGCTCGCCGTGCTTCGGGCTCGGTGGCTCGCCACACTATATAAAATCAACTCCACGCCGCTGTGGATAGTGAGGGTATGAAAAGGTCAGAGGACACATACCGCCACCCCTCGCGGGCTTGCTGCGCTCGCCATGCTTCGGGTTGGCGTTGATAGTGGGGGTGGCATTGACAATGGGGGTGCATTTAACATTGTAAGCACCGATCAGGGTGCTTGTACAATTAAAAATCACATTGCATGCCATTTGCTGGCATGCGATACTATGTGATATTTCATTGTACAAGCACTCCTGTTCATTTATCAGGAATATTGCATCGCACACCACTAAATACGGTATTCTAAGGTATGCGATGGGCGCCGTGCTAGGAAACAAGTAACGAAGATAATATATAGGAGGTTTGGTTGCTATTGGAGCAACATACATAAATCTACCCCGTTGTCTCTTTCTCATACATGCCAACAAGACATTCTACCACCAACTGGTCAGGACTGCAAAGCCACATTGCCATCACCAGGCTCCTGGCCTAAGCACCAAACATAAAGGTTCCAATGGACAAGCATCTGAACTAGACAAAGGAAAAATCCCATGTAACAATCTGAAGATATACACACGCCCAGGGGGAAATAATACGCGTCATCTGCATCCATAGCATGCTGCTGCGGTAACCAGCCAGTAATTACAGAGCAGCTCTCATTACCATATATAACAATACTGTAACATAGTTATTATCCTTTATATGGCTCCACAAAGGTTCTCAGCATCTAATAAAGTACAAACACGAAAACCACCACTTATAGTACAAGGCAGCGTAAGTAATACAAGTACATGGTATATACTCACCAAACAGGGCCGTATTACTAGCAGATACTAATGCTCCTAGCCATACTGTAGCCAACCTTAAATACCACATGCGTTAGTACGCCCGAGTGCTGCCGTGTGGACCCACTGATACAGGACACTCAGCCAGTAATCAGTTACATGCAACTTACTACTCAGGAGAAGTTATTTAATAACCACCATATATACAGGTGAGGCTGCGAGCAGCCTCCATAAAGTAATCACTATTATCCCTGTGTCATTGCGTTATTCACCTGTAAATACCACTAGGTACTTTGCTAAAATATGATGTTAGATTGTGCTCACAGTATAGAATAATACCTCTTCCATATACTGTAGCTCAGCAATAGTCTAGAACAGCCAGAGAATGGGTAAAAACCAGAACCGGACAGGCTCCAGTCATTAAACCAGAGGTTGTAGCGTCCGGTCTGGGGTTTGTCTGTCACCAGAGAGATGGGGAGGGAGAGATTGCAGCCTCCCAGTATGGTCCGGGAATTAGTCCGGACCATATGGGAGTATGTAATTCCCCTCTCCACATCTCCCAGGTGATAGCAGTCATAGACATCCCCCCGGACCGGACACTAGAAGCTCAGGTATGGCAGAGTTTGATGAATGGAGCCTGTCCGGTGTTCCGTCCGGTTTAGTCCCCAATAGCCATATGATAATACACCCTGCAGCACGAGGAGATACAGGCCCTGGTAGCTAGGCCTCCACGCATGAAACCTTTGCAAGCAGACCTACAAACAGCCAGTGTATGGTGGCATTATAGCTTTATATGTATAAAGTTATAATGATGTCATAATTAACATGCTTCAAATCACATTACTACTGTGTCGGCATTGTGAATGTGATTCTACACTGTTGACATAATAACTGATGACTGTTTTACCACCTCCCCCTGTGAAGGCAGAATGGCTTATTGTCAGCCTGCTCCTCATGATTTCATAGTGGTTTTATAAACCCTAGCTGCGTTATACATTACCGAGAGTGTAATAGCCTCTGACACCCGCTTTCCCAATCAATCTAAAAGCAATACTTGAAACGAGCCAATCCAGGAACTGAATCAGGTCCCTAAACATAGGCAGCCATGCAGCCCCCTGCCTTCTGCTCCCCCAATTTCCTCCCCACTGACATGATCGCGCCCAGCACCCCACACAAGTGGTTAGAATGCTTACAGCAGGCACGGCCCTCCAGCTGTTGTGAAACTACAAGTCCCATCATGCCTTCCCACAGTTTTGCTATAAGGGAATGATAAAACTGTGGCAAGGCATGCTGGGATGTGTAGTTCACAACTGCTGGAGGATCACAGCTTGGCCATGCCTGGCTTACAGTCTCTGCCTGGAAACAAAAGGTGGTTGGTCCTCTCTTCTGGACGAAGGGCTGACTTTTAAGCCATGCGCTTATCTCTCTGATTCAACAGAATTCAAAACCGTCTAATGAGAAGACGTCAACTGCTCAGTGATTCTATGCAGAGAGGACACCGGTGGATGACAACAACTTTGCTGTATTCCAAGGCATGATATTAGTGCACCGTTAAACATTATATACAATGTTTCCTTTAGATAAAATTATATTTCAGCTGGATCAATAATTATTCTGATTATCAGCGTTAAGTTGCCCATGTCTGACCATGCTGCACTTCCACATAACAATGGCTGAGTTGGTGCACTGCATTGTGGGTACGTCCTCGCAAGAGCCGCCTGAGTAAGTGCTAATCAATTCTCTAGGGAGATTTACAAAGCAGTAAATGTTTCTGTATGTTCCCAGGTGGGTGCAACCTGGTCCCTTAGGCTGGGTATACACTGTACAATAGTCTAGCCAAACAGCCGATCCCTGGCTGAGTCCAATTACTGCAACGTGTACACCCAGAGCCGGTTATCGTTTTGAGCCGATCGTCTGATTTGTAAACCACAGCTAATATCATGCACATTTTGTAGTGGGTATTTGGATTGGCCTCACTTGTTTTAGAAACAAACTATCACCTCTACCATCTATAGGGACCTTCATAGATCAGATAGGAAAGAAAATAGAGTAAATGGACATTGGATTTCCTCAGAAAAAAATATTCTAGATTGTTTCTCTTATCTGCCAGGTGTGTACCTAGATTAAGTCTAGAACCTCTCCCCAAGCTGCTCAACAGTGACATGACTGAGAGGAGAGGACATGCCATGAAAGTTCCAAAGCCTCTTGCTCACCACAACATATATCACTTGACTGTGGTTGCTATAGTAATTAAGAACAGTTAAGAGCCAAAAGAACAAACATGGTTTATGTTAAAAGAAACACACCTAATTATTACAGTATGGACACTTAAATAGAATGTAAAAATGTTCTTCTTGCAAATTATGGGAACCTTTAATACTAGAACCGTAAATGTAAATCTGTATTTTAGGGTTAATGGTCATTTAATAGATATATATGCAATGTAAAAGTCAATTACCAGATACAAATGTAATTTACTATCCAACAGCAATAAAAGTCTGAAGTATCAATAATCTACACCAGTGGTTCTCAAACTTGGTCCTCAGGACCCCACACAGTTCACAGTTTCCAGGTCACCCGGCAGGTGCACAGGTGCATTCATTACAGACTGACACATTTTAAAAGATCCACAGGTGGAGCTAATTATTTCACATGATTCTGACCTGGAAAACATGCACTGTGTGGGGTCCTGAGGACCGCCTTTGAGAACCTTTGATCTAGAGCTACTGAATTTATAGACAAATACGGGTTTAAGATTATGTCCCATGGTGGTGCAGAGATACAACTGTGGCTTAAGTGTGTTACAGGGGTGTGGTATGGCGTTCCGGCAATCGGAATCCTGCCAGTCAGTATCCAAACATCGGAATCCCGACTGCCGGTTCTCCGACAAGGGGGCGAGTGCAAAGAAGCCCCTTGTAGGCTCAGTTCGCTCACCACAGGTTCTGTCCTCCCTCTATGGGGGCCGTGGACTAACCTTCAGAATCCCGACTGTCGGGCAGTCATCCGGCACCCGTGTTACAGCACTGGTTAGAATACAACAATAATAATGAACCATGTACACAAAAGAGAATATTATCATGACAGTTATTAAGAAATGTAAAAGTCTTATGTTCCATACCAATGTATTTAAAAATAAATGGAAATTGCAAATTACATTGAAATGTGCTCCCCCCCCCCTGCAGTAGTCCAAAGGGAGATGCCAATTAAACAATACTATAAATAATACTAATAGACAACTGCAATGTCAACGATTTAAACATCATCAGGGAACAATAAACAAATCAGCCGATGATAAAATGGGGACACCTTGCCTAGCCCTGCCCCCTGAAGCAGCTGCATGGCCCTGCTCCCAGGCACCATCTCTCGCTGATGCTATGACCTAGGGCATAGTACAAAGGAGCAAGTGCAGAAATATATTTAAGACCCATCATAAAAAAACTCAAGTCTTGTTAAACAAGGGAATATTGTGCACAGTCGTCAAAGAAAGAAGCAGGCGATGATAGGCCGACAGAAAGCACAAAGTAAGCAAAAAGGAAATTACAAATAAATGATGTGTACACTGAGTGATCACCCACGGTCACTCTGAAATTGGAGAATCACCATCCACCATTCATAGAAGATACCAAGAGCTCTGGATTTGGGTCTGTACGGCCAAGTAGAGGGTCACAATAAAGCTTTCCCACATTTCAAAAAATGTTTCCGTTTAATCTCCTTTCCCCCCACACACAGCCCCCATCCGCACCGTGCGTGAGAGATACAATAGTTTTGTTTCGAAAATAGATAGGGGGCACAAGATGTATCCACACCCGCAATATAGACTTTCAGGCAGCTGAGCCGACCACCTATAGCAATCTCCTGCCTTCGTCTGATGTAATAAATCCTCGTGGGAGAATGCCAAACAACGCCCATTCAGGGCTTAAGGACAGGCAGTTAGTCAAATGTTCTGGAGAGTAATACTGTATCTGTGACTAAGCGGGCAGGACCTTAAACAATGCAACAGATGGGCTGGGGCCGGCCACATGTAGAAGAAGAATGAGCTGTTGGCAGCCCCATCCTAAATCTCCCACTGTATGTGGAGACAAGTAGGCCCTTAGTAATATATTGATAAATATCTGCATACATGGTACATGACTTAGTATGAGCCCTTAATAGGTGGGCTACAGTATCTGTGAGCCTGGAACCTGACTAATCTACATCTGGAGACCCTTAGGAAACAGAGAGGTCTAAAGGGAGTTTTGTTGGCAGGCCACGGAAAACCAGCCATCTATTGGCCGGTGATTTCTGGAGAAAGGCATCTACAGGATTTGGCTAGTCGTGTCAGAAAAGCGGCACATAGTCAAGGTAACTTAATGCTAAGCCAGAAGGATAGCTACAGAGTATGGAGACAATCGTGTCACAAGATATCGGGATAATGCCATATAGTAAGGGGACAATGGGGCCCATTTATTATGTCATATTTCCAGCTAATTCCCTGAAAACACCTGTTTTCTGTGGTTAGCTGCACATGTTAAGATCCACCGGAATGTATGTAGAGGGGGATCGCTGCAGGTGTCACCGATACCTGCTGTCATCCCTCCATTGCCCCGGCAGCCACATCCCCCCCATATGGGAAATGTGATGCTGCCCAAATATCAAGAGTCCTGCAGCTGCCGCCATTCTGAAATGGCGGCAGCCCATTGTAGCGGAGGGCGGGCACAAGCCGCACATGCACAGACCCAGCACCAGGCTGAGCACATTGCAGGGACAAGCTCTTTTTTGGAGCTTCTTTCCCTGCATGTCCAGGAAGATGCATACCGCCGATATTGGATACGCGATCCTTGGTAAATGGACACCAATGGGCTTTATAAAAGTTTTTATTACAAATTCAACATTTTGTTTACTTGAGTTGTGAAGTTTTTCCATTCATTCAAATACTTGGAATCCCAAATATTCTCGCTACATCCCGCCCCTGTACATTCACTGGAAACTAACCTGTCAGTCTACTTGATATTGTCTTGCAAAACGATAGCTTTGGGCATTTTCCTGACCCCGGCTGACATTGCTAGGTGACCATATCATACAGCCCACCAATAACCCTTGCAATCTGATAAACCAGTAGATAACACCTACTGTATCCTTCTGTATCAATGCCGATTTCCCTATAGATTGTAGGCTTGAGAGCAGGGCCCTCCTACCTCTACCATTTTCTGGCTTCTTACCGCATTTCTAAATGAACTAAAGCCCCACTTGCCTGGGCTCCGATGCAGAAGATAATGCCAGCTGTAGTTGGCATTACCCTATAAGAATCCTAAGGGTTTCTTTCTGCAGCGCTGTTAGAGGGATCAGACACAGATCCCTCCCAGTATGCCCCGCAGCCCCCGGCATCACTCTGTGCATGTGCAGAGGGACTTCTGGGTCACAAGCCAAGTCCAAACACCGAAGCGCATCACAAAAGGGCAGCTCTTCCCAGGAGAGCTTTCCTTTGCGGAACTATTGGCAGATGTTAGTACATATGCGATTGGTATCAGCGCCATACAGAGAGTAAATCTTTGCTTCTTTTCAGAATGTGAAACAAGAACCCAACGCGTTTGGTCTATACCAGACTTCATCAGGGGAATTTCATTAGAATATCTTTCTATTCTACTGTTTTCTCAATAAGCCACATAGTTCTAACGAATTCAGGGCGTTTGCAATCTTTAAGTGAAAGACTAATATGCTCCAGAACTATTAATCAAACCATTACTCAATGTTCATAGCTGAGCCAATAAAGTGTACCTCCAAATGACAGGGTTTATCCAATGAATACCAAACAATAATCTTATATAGATGAAACGCGTTGATTTATTGTTACCTATTCCAAAAGGAAGCAAAGATTTACTCTCTGTATGAAAAACCTTGCTACAAGCATTCATTTTGTATGAAAGACTTAAGAAATACAATTGGACTGGGGTAAATGTATGAAGCTTGGCTATCCCCATAAAGAATGTTATGTACAAGGTGATAATGCAACAGCCAATCAGCTCCTACCTGTCCATTTACATATTGAAGCTGATTGGCTGGTGCATTATAAGATACTCAATAAGGTCACATGAGACTATTATACTTGGACACCATTTTCCTCGAAGTCACGGATGGGGAAACCTTCGGACCTCCAGCTGTTATTGAACTACACATCCCAGCATGCCCTGCTACCGTTTCGCTTTTTGGCCATGTTAAAACAACAGCTGGAAGGATCTCCATCCCTGCTATAAAAATTAAATCACGATTAAAAGAGAATAAATCTCATGTTTCAGCTTCCCTTCTTAAGTGCTAGATAATCAGGCATCTAACTTTATCCCACTCTAGACATTTAACAGATCATATAGAAAGGAAGATGTATCAAACCCTTGAAAGGGATAAAGTGCAGTTTCCCATAGCAACGAATTAGCTCTTGTCATATTATAGCCTGTGTTAAATACAGTAAAGGTGCATACACACTGTACAATATTTTTAAACCAATTTGGTTGAAAGACATTTCCACTGAACCAAGTGTCCTGGCGAAAGATGTTGATGAAAGATATTGACGGCAGACGAAAGATATATCTACAGTTTATAGGCTCTTTTTGAAAGATATCCAACTTGAGCTGCATGCACAGATGACGAACAATCATGATGAACAACTGGCGGGTATGCACATCATCATTCGTCGGTTATCTGTCATCAACATCTTTCGTCCAGGACACGGTGTTCAATGGAAATGTCTTTCAACCAAATTGGTCAAAAAAATTGTATAGTGTGTATGCACCTTTAGTGATTGCTAGCAGTTGATGGGTTGCTATGGGAAACCTTCCCTTTATCTCTTTGCAGAATTTGAAAGATCAGAAGAGGCCTCTATTTGGACGGGGTTGTAGGGGGTAGAGTAAGAGGTCGCAGGCCCATATTTGTGTTCTTTCCTTGTTAGATTATATGAATAGTGAAAACCTTTACTTTCGACAGCAATTTTTTGGGGGATTTATTTTATTTTATTTTTATTTTTTGCTTTAAATAAATATCTTACCATTTGTCTGGTTTGTCCGTGGTTAGGAATACCTAACAAACATGAAAGAGAATAGATCCGGTAAGACACTGTTTTCTACCACAACAAAAAATCAAGAGAGCACATGAAAAATAATCTAGTGATTTCCGGTCACAAACATTGCAACAAAGTGAGAGAAGTGTGAGAACTCCGCACCGGTTACGTACAAAGTAATAATGGAACCGACAGCAATGAATAGCAATGGTCAATGACAATGAAGACTTTTAGCACTATCCAAACAGCAAGGTTGTATACAAAGTTCCCGCTGGCCCAGCGGAATGTCACAAACAATCTGCTATTAAATTTGCATTAAATGGCGATTGGAGGCAAACATTTGGAGTTACAGGTCCTATTGTATGCAAAGCATCCCAATTACAGTAAAGATCTAAAGAAAATCAAAATGGAGAGACCAACAAATTTGAATCATGAAGGTAAATAACCCACCCACTCTGGAATCCTTCAAAAATAGGCTCAAGACTTTCCTGTTCTCTCAAGCATTTAAAATTTTTTGTGTGTGCCGTTAAGGCAAATGTAAAGCAATTTGAGTCCTATTGGGAGAAAAAGTGCTATATAAATAACACTTATTATAAGCTGTTCAATACATGGATGCCGACCATGTGGGATGCAGGGGGCGTGGCACTGTGAATCACTTAACCAAAGCACCATATTGGATTATTAAAAATAAACTCGGGGGTTCACCACTGAACATCATTATCATAAGCCAGGACCCGTCGGGTAAAATGTGTTGTGTGATGTATAATATATGAAATATTTGTTTCAATTAAAATCAGTAATATCCCCTATTATATCCAATTAATCTAATTATTTATCCCTAATATATAGTGCAGTTCCCCAAAACAACCCTTCATAAACACCATATTGGATTATTAAGGATGGAAGGTGGGGCTACCACAATGAATAGTGAAACGCCTCAAACAGCCCCATCCTGTCCATTTCACTATAGAATTGGGCGGGATGTGTAACAAACCCATCTAGTCTCGCGTGATTTGGCAGTAGGCGTATACAGTCTATAACACACTTCCTCCTATTTAAAACACATGAACAAGTTCTTCATTTAAAAAATACAAAGCTTGACTCCAATCTAAAGAGCAACATGGTAGCTTGTTACTGATTAACTGAAGTGGCACTACTCCGGTCATTGTAGACCAGGACTGGCCAAACTGGTCCTCGAGATCTCCCAACAGTTCATGTTTTTGAGGCCACCTGTGGATCTGTAGAATGTGTCGGTTAGGAATGATGCAGCATGTTTGAAAATGTGACTGTTCGGAATGACTACACCTGTGCCCCAGCTAGGGGGTCTGGAAAACGAGAACCACTGGTAGATCTTGAGGAGCGGTTTGGCCAACACTAGTATAGAACATGGGTCTAAAAGAAAGGCTGTGAGCAACAGGAAGAAGCAGGGTGCAGGGATGAATACATGGATATATGGAGGCATACACAAATACGGTGAGGCTGTAAGCTGGCAATATGGCTGAATGATGGCATTATGGGCACAGTGACTGGCAACATCCAAACAACACAATCTCTGCATGCTTCACAATTAATATGGAAAGTGCTACAGATCCAAAAATAACAACTAAATGAAATGAAATTACCAAGTACAAACAAACAAAAACGTTATGAGGATTTCACGGTTGGACGTTAAACCTTATCTGTAAAAGTCCACAAAGCAATACTAGGCTAACTATTGTTAATGTTTGAAGTAACTGAATGGCCATTGGATAAAAGGAATTCGGCAAAACCTGATCTGCTAATAGAGAAACTGCAGATAAATAACAACAAGGCAAGTCGAATCTCAGGAAGTGTGTCATGAATAAACACAGCAAACAAAACATCATATTCACAGAGAAATGCCAATTCTGACGCCCAGAAACAAGTTGTTTTGCAGAAGCAACAAATGAGTCGGCACTCCACAGGTATAACAAGAAGTATATCCAGAAATACAGTGAATACATGTCCAAAGTGTTGCATGTAAAGTATTCACTGTATTTCTGGATATACTTCTTGTTAAACCCGTGGAGTGCCGGCTCATTTGTTGCTTCTGCAAAACTGAAACACTGCCATCTGTTGGCAGCAAGTGAAACTACAGCTTTCACATATACAGAAACACAGAGGCAATTACACATACAGAAGCACAGAGGCAATCACAAGGTAGCAGACTAGCTTTTAAAGCTTTTGCTTTGAGTGGGCTTAGCTAGTGTGCAGAGATTAACATATGGGCGGGCTGTGTCCAATCCAGTCATGATCCAGACCAACTTTCCTCCAACCGTCCAACTAGTTGGTTGGTTGGTTATGAAAATCGGGTAATGTATGGGGGGATTCAGTATTGAATCCCGGCGGTCGGGATCCCGGCGTTCAGAATCCCGACGCCGGAATCCCGACAGCCGAAATGCCGACAAGGGGGGGACGTGGATCACCCCCCCTTGCGGGCTCGCTGCGCTCGCCACGCAGCGGGCCCGGTGCCTCGCTACGCTCGGCAAACTAATTTATTCTCCCTCCAGGGGTGTCGTGGACACCCCAGGAGGGAGAATGTGTCGGCATTTCGGCGGTCGGGATTCCGGCGTCGGGATTCTGAACGCCGGGATCCCGACCGCCGGGATTTTAACTGCATCCCGTATGGGGGCAAATGACAACTGGCTCCCAAACACGAGGACATGTGTTTTCCAGTGTTTGGAGCAAATAACTGATGGTCTCTTGTACAGTACCTAGTTGGTTGATTGGATACAAGTTGGGGGTGTTTATTTGGGGGCTACATGCAAAAGCAGACAGCATTTACCCTGCATGCACATTAAATAATTACATAAATCTACTTGCAGCGAAATCTGCTTTGTACAGGGGCAATTATTTTTTATTGCTTTGCTCCCACCTCAGAATCTGCTTATAAAAGGACCCTTTACAGCATGGGTCTTCAAACTGTGGCCCTCCAGATGTTGTGAAACTACATGTCCCAGCATGCATTGCCACAGTTTTTCCTATAAGAGCATGCCAAAACTGTCAGGGCATGCTGGGACATGTAGTTCCACAACATCTGGAAGGCCACAGTTTGAAGACCCGTGCTTTACAGCAAGATTAGTAACACAAAACCGGTATGAGGTAGGTGTGATACAAAATATCGAAACCACCAACCTAGGGAATGCCGGAATGCATTATACACCATGAGGAGACTCATACGTTTGCCCGGAACTGAATGGCAATGACTTATGATGTTGTACAAATGGCGGCATGTGTTAAGTCACCAGATAGGGGAGTGGATGAAGAGAGAACCGAAGGAAGTCTTGTAGTTAAACGCTCGCCAAGCATTCTGCTATTTAAATTGATGTCATACTAGGTGTAGCCACGGAATGGGCCCAGCGCCTGATAAGCTTTTGGAAATTATCTGATCATCAGCGACATTGGAAATTACAATGGAAGGATAAGTGCAATTAGCTTGTTTGTGTGTGTGTGGGTGTGTGTGTGTCACTTTCCAATCGGGTGTGGACCATTAGGTCAACAGTTAATAGGTTCTCGGCTATTGGTTGACAGGCAGGTCTACATATAAAAAAAAAGGCCAACATGGTCAAAACGTCGGAACAAGCAAAAGGTCTACATGAGAATTATTGACATGGAAAAAGTTTGACATGAGTTTTTTTTAAATGTTGGGGTCTACGTTGACATAGGTGAACATGAAAGCTGTATTAGTGTACCCCATTCTCTCGCATGGCTCTCTGAACACTATTATATTCTCCATCGATGACCACTGGGATGGTAAAGTATGTCAACCTTTTGCTTGTGTCAACCTTCTGCCTGTCTACCAATAGTGGTCGGGCTATAGACGGTCAATCTAATGACGACATACCCTTCCAACCACCGCTTCAGGCTCCTGTGTTCGATACATCCAATCCAACATGGCTAAATATGTTTGGTCAAACTGGAGAATAATGATGGCGCTCAGGTTGAGCGACACGGAGAATTGTATCTCATTCACACATTCTGAAGCTCAGTTTAGAATAATCAAGCAATGTTAGTATTTGCAAAATGTGCAATATCTACCCAATATAGCAGTGTTCAGCAGGCATGAATTATATAATGTCCTCGGTGCAATGTGCTACCAATATCACATGGGAGGAGCTTACAATGAACACTAGTCATAAAGATCCCAGAAGAAGAAGCAGCTACAAGTGACTGGTAGGTCAACAACAGGCACAAGTCTCTATGGAAGACTCAGCCCGATTATTGGGAAGTCTTTTGTTATTGGAGTAATCAGACCGCAAGATAAAAGAGATGGGATGGGCTTATGTGGGGTACACACCAGGACGACCTGCTCACGATGCACGATGTTATTGGAGTAATCAGACCGCAAGATAAAAGAGGTGTGATGGGATGGGCTTATGTGGGGTACACACCAGGATGACCCGCTCACGATGCACGATGTGAGCGGGTCGTCAGTGTTTCTTCAGACCCGCTCACGATGATGCGAGTGGGCACGACCCACTCACGATGTGCACCGTGAGCGGGTCCGATCTGATGGTGACCTGCACCCGGGAGTATGGTCGTTTTCAGATCCTAGCTGCTGCAGGTAGGATCTGAATAACGACCAACCAACCCGCGGGACCGCGCATCGGATCGGTATCGGTCCACACCAGGACAGAAAAGGGACCAATCACCACACAATATCCATCCAATCGTTCGGAATTGGATCTAGATTGATGGGATCGGACCCTTGTTGTTCTGGTGTGTACCCAGCATTAATCAGCCAGCCTGTAAGATGGGAATCCCTCACTCTCCCTGAGCAATCAGTTTGGTTTTGCTTTGCCTCTCCTTGGCCACACAGAGATTCCCCTTCACTGATCAGAAAAGACTTGTGCACTCCTACTGCAGAGGATCTCAAAGTCGGTCCTCAGGACCCCACACAGAACAAGTTTTGCAGGTCTCCTCACAGAATAAAGTTAAATAATTAGCTTTTTTTTTTTTTTACAATTTGCATTGAGGCATTGTATTTTGTCAAAACAAAGTGATATCATGTTACAAGTGTTGATTAAACAATGATACAGCCGTACAATAAAGGAAGCATCAAGCAATCGTCCATTGAGTTGAAGTGAAATGATTGAAATACATGACACAACAATGGAAACAAACAAATTTAGCAGGTTTTTCATCTCACATGTGCAACAACAGAAGCCGTTGACCTAAATGCGCATGTCTCCGGAGCCAGAGGGGTATACATTAAATCCAGATCTCAAATTAGGACAGGTTGACCGGTGGTTTAGAGGACAACAACCTAGTGAGATACCACGGCGTATTTTTGAAACTATGGTGAATTTATTGTATTATAGGGAGTGGGAGGGTATCAATGTAGGGTTCCCATAGGGAGAAAAAGCGAGGTACTCATTTTTCTTTTTGCAACAGTGTTTCTACCCAATCCATGTGGAATATAACATTGAATTTAGTAAGAAACAGGGGGACTTGTGGGGGAGATCTATCTAGCCATCCCTGTTGTATCGTTCTGCGTCCTGCACTAAGTGCCAGTAAGACTTTTTTTGCTATCCAAGGTCGTCTGTTGAGACAGGTTCCTAGACTCCTTATATTGCCCATTCAGGCGTGAAGGGACCCTATTAAAGAGATTATCTTCCATGTATTGGCGGATTAAATGCCAGAAGTATTGAACTATAGGGCAAGCCCAGTGACAATGATAGAGGTATCACCTGTGGATCTTTTAAAATGTTTGTTAGTAATGAGCGCACCTGCCGGGTGACCTGGAAAACGTGAACTGTGTGGGGTCCCGAGGACCAAGTTTGAGAACCTCTGGTCTACTGCATGGTAAAAGATAAGTCACTGCCCCCACTGGACTCCTAAATCGGTTCCTGGAAGAAGTTACTTCTGGGTAACTACTGCTGCTGCAACAGTGATGTGTAATAGCACCACTTTCCAGAGACCATTGCTGAGTGGCACGTGGTGAACGTGGAGAGGCTGAGCCCAACCTCACAATAGTGAGCAGATAAGAGTGTGGCATGTAGACACAGCATACAATCAGGTGAATGTGTCTCATCAAGAAAACATTTATTGGCTCCAATAAAGGGTTTTTAAACAAAGACACACATCCCAACTGAAGGTATCAGCAACATACACATACAGCGAGACCAAGAACCCTCAGTAATTTATTTATTTCTTAACAGTTTCTTATATAGCGCACACACATATTCCGCAGCGCTTAACAGAGTATAGTTGCCCATTCAGTCCCTGCACCAGTGGAGCTTACACTCTATATTCCCTACCACATGTACACGCACATACAGACATTCTAGGGTTAATTTTTGTTGGAAGCCAATTGACCTACCAGTATATTTTTTGATTGTGGGAGGAAACCGGAGTACCCGGAGGAAACCCACACAAACATGGGGGGAACATACAAACTCCGCAGAGTTAGGGCCATGGTGGGATTTATTGAACCCATGACCTCAGCGCTGTGAGGCAGTAATGCTAACCAGTACACCATCCGTACTGCCCCGTATATATAACACATGGTGGGGATAGAACCCATGACCTCAGTGCTGTGAGGCAGTAATGTAACCATTACACCATCCGTACTGCCCCATATATATAACACATGGTGGGGATAGAACCCATGACCTCAGTGCTGTGAGGCAGTAATGTAACCATTACACCATCCGTACTGCCCCGTATATATAACACATGGTGGGGATAGAACCCATGACCTCAGTGCTGTGAGGCAGTAATGTAACCATTACACCATCCATACTGCCCAGTATATATAACACATGGTGGGGATAGAACCCATGACCTCAGTGCTGTGAGGCAGTAATGTAACCATTACACCGTCCGTACTGCCCAGTATATATAACACATGGTGGGGATAGAACCCATGACCTCAGTGCTGTGAGGCAGTAATGCTAACCAGTACACTATCCGTACTGCCCTGTATATATAACACATGGTGGGGATAGAACCCATGACCTCAGCGCTGTGGGGCAGTAATGCTAACCAGTACACCATCCGTACTGCCCTGTATATATAACACATGGTGGGGATAGAACCCATGACCTCAGCGCTGTGAGGCAGTAATGCTAACCAGTACACCATCCGTACTGCCCTGTATATATAACACATGGTGGGGATAGAACCCATGACCTCAGCGCTGTGAGGCAGTAATGCTAACCAGTACACTATCCGTACTGCCCTGTATATATAACACATGGTGGGGATAGAACCCATGACCTCAGCGCTGTGAGGCAGTAATGCTAACCAGTACACCATCCGTACTGCCCCGTATATATAACACATGGTGGGGATAGAACCCATGACCTCAGCGCTGTGAGGCAGTAATGCTAACCATTATACCATCTGTACTGCCCCGTATATATAACACATGGTGGGGATAGAACCCATGACCTCAGTGCTGTGAGGCAGTAATGCTAACCATTACACCATCCGTACTGCCCGTATATATAACACATGGTGGGGATAGAACCCATGACCTCAGTACTGTGAGGCAGTAATGTAACCATTACACCATCCGTACTGCCCCGTATATATAACACATGGTGAGGATAGAACCCATGACCTTAGTGCTGTGAGGCAGTAATGTAACCATTACACCATCTGTACTGCCCCGTATATATAACACATGGTGGGAATAGAACCCATGTCCTCAGTGCAGTGAGGCAGTAATGCTAACCATTACACCATCCGTACTGCCCCGTATATATAACACATGGTGGGGATAGAACCCATGACCTCAGCGCTGTGAGGCATTAATGATAACCATTACACCGTCCGTACTGCCCTGTATATATAACACATGGTGGGGATAGAACCCATAACCTCAGTGCTGTGAGGCAGTAATGTAACCATTACACCATCCGTACTGCCCCGTATATATAACACATGGTGGAGATAGAACCCATGACCTCAGCACTGTGAGGCAGTAATGTAACCATTACACCGTCCGTACTGCCCTGTATATATATATAACACATGGTGGGGATAGAACCCATGACCTCAGTGCTGTGAGGCAGTAATGCTAACCATTACACCATCCGTACTGCCCGTATATATACAGTAACACATGGTGGGGATAGAACCCATGACCTCAGTGCTGTGAGGCAGTAATGTAACCATTACACCATCCGTAATGCCCTGTATATATATAACACATGGTGGGGATAGAACCCATGACCTCAGTGCTGTGAGGCAGTAATGATAACCATTACACCTTCCGTACTGCCCCGTATATATAACACATGGTGGGGATAGAACCCATGACCTCAGCGTTGTGAGGCAGTAATGCTAACCATTACACCATCCGTACTGCCCCGTATATATAACACATGGTGGAGATAGAACCCATGACCTCAGCACTGTGAGGCAGTAATGTAACCATTACACCGTCCGTACTGCCCTGTATATATATAACACATGGTGGGGATAGAACCCATGACCTCAGTGCTGTGAGGCAGTAATGTAACCATTACACCATCCGTACTGCCCGTATATATAACACATGGTGGGGATAGAACCCATGACCTCAGTGCTGTGAGGCAGAAATATATCCATTACACCGTCCGTACTGCCCCGTATATATAACACATGGTGGGCATGGAACCCATGACCTTAGTGCTGTGAGGCAGTAATGTAACCATTACACCGTCCGTACTGCCCCAAATCACATACTGTATACAATCCTAACTCTGGTGAGGACAACACTTTTTAAGAACTTGTAGTGTTCTTTTTTACAGGTAAACCAACCCCAGACTTTGGCAATTAAGATTAGTTTACAAATTTTGAAGGAGATTTGTACAAATTCAACTTTCATATACAGCATAAAACAAAGTATTGCAGCATGACGGTGCCACCTATTAAAGTATAAACCACTAGTTTCCAGCCCGCTGAAATAACCGAACATTATAACAATAATGTTTAAACGACATGGTTTATTTATACTCCCTGTATAGAAAGAAGTGAATGCTATGGGGGTAAGAATTCTATGGGGAGGGGACCCTAAGTCCCCATCCGCACAGTGTCTAAACAGCAGTCCCTGGCATACAAGTTAAGGTGCCTATACACTAGTGCGATTTGGACACTTTTTATCCAGATCAAGCTGAAAAATCAGATGAAAAAAGTGTCAAATCATTAACCTCTAATTCCGATCCAGTGCACAGCCCCATGCATATTGGATCAAAGATTGCAAGTCCCGTACTATAGATTTCTTGATTCTGCAGCCCTTGCTGGGGTTGCTTATGATTAGAGACAGGATTATATGCATTTGCATATTTTGCCCATTCTCACTGGTTATTGCATATTTTACCTAAAATCTAGTGATGGTGCATATTTTAGGCCCCGCCCTCTTCCCACCCACGAGTCACAGCACTGCTTTGCCCTGCTGCTGCTGGCCAGGTAGTGGTAGAGTGTGCAGGCCGGGGCAATATGTGCGCTATGTCTGACACTGCTCTAGGCTGCCAATCCAAGTCAGTTGGGGCGGATGCCATTATGAAGTTCCTGAACCTTTGCCTGCCCCTGGCCTGGGACTTTACACCAAGAGAGAGACTTCTGCAGCAGAGGAGGCAGGTTGTGACATCACGCGGCGCGGAGGAAATGCCGTGTCACAGGGAGTATGTGGCACAGGGAGGAAGCCTTCCACTGCTCGCCCTCACACGCTATGCTGACATTTGATCCATCGGCGCTGGAGATGACGGTCCATGTAGTTGATGCAATAAGAGCTTTGGACGCTGCAGTCTGCTGTAGCAGCCATCATACTGACATCTGCAGATGCTGTCGGCCTATTTTTTAGGTTTATTTGCAACTAACCGTATGCTGATTTTTAAATAAACAAGTAAAAAATTACTGTTTTTTATTATTTAATGTAGCATATTTTAACACTTTTCATGCATATTTCAAGCTTTTTATGTTGCATATACTTATGATACATCATATTCAAAAGAATAGTATATGATGTATCGTATGCGATTCTGCTGCCTGGGAAGTGTGGGTGCTGTTTGCACCCCATTCGTAGGAATGGCGAGTGTGTTGGTACTTCTGTATCTATATATTTCGGTTGATTTTTAATTAACCTCTGTTACTGTGATCACAGCTTTCTCATTCACCCTAGATAAGCTCATTTACCTGACACCTGTGACAGCTGCTCCTTTAATACAAATTCAGGTGCTGTGTTTGGGATGGTCTCACCTTTAAAAGCCATATATATATGTATATACACACACACATACATACATACTCTGGAATGTCGATCTAACTCGCTGCGTCACCAGTATTACATTTTTTGCTGGGGATTCCTGAGTGGCGTCGGATTTTGTCCACACACAAATAATTAATTCTATACCTTGGGGGGCCCTTGTTTATAGCACCCTGGGCCCCCCAGAGGCTTAATCCAGCTCTGCATATAGCAATCACAGTACACCTATAATAAAGCATTTAGCTACTGAAAGCTGTCATCATAAGAAGCAATGTGTGTGGTTGTTACACATTATTTACCACTGAAGCCGTCATACAGTACCTGCCTCCACAAGTCGTCACACATACCCGATTCCTTTGCTCTGTCTCCATATGTTATGGAACAAGCAGAATGTCAACACAATTTTCGCAACCTTCACAGGACTACACAGCAGAAGACCACCAGACTTGTCAATGTATCTAAAGCATGCTCGAACTGTGGCCCTCCAGATGTTGTGAAACTACAAATCCCAGCATGCCTTGCCACAGTTTTAACACTCCCTTATAGCAAAACTGTGGCAAGGCATGTTGGGATTTGTAGTTTCACAACATCTGGAGGGCCGCAGTTTGAGGACCCATGCTCTAACCCTTTGAGTGGCAAGTGAATTTGTCAAAATAGCTGTGAAAATTGCCAAGCAAACACTTTTATTCATCATATAGACCTGTAATGTTACCTTATATAGGAAATATAATATTTTCTTTACACAGTTTTTATTTGAATTTATATAACAAATGTGAGTGACGCTGGGATTTTTAGTGGCTATTTTTAACATCTCTCACAGAGATGTTGGCACTTAAAGGGTTAAGCACCCCAAAGCATCACTCTATTACTTGTCTGGTGGCCTTCTGTACATGCTGAAAATTGTGTTCCAGTTCACAATCAGGTAGCGACAGTGGAGTCATTACCAAAGTCAGAATAATCTTAATAAACTAGATGAATGGGCAAAAAAGTGGAAAATGAGGTTCAATGTGGATAAATGCAAGGTTATGCACCTGGGGAGACACAACCAGTGTGCTAGTTATAGGGAGGCATTGGGAAATTCAGAACTTGCAAAGGATCTAGGAGTCCAAATAGATAACAAATTGGAGTGCAGTGCTCAATGTAATATAGCAACTAACAAGGCAAACAGAATACTGGCATGTATAAAAAGGGGCATGGAAACTAGGGAATCAGATGTAATTATGCCACTGTACAAAGCATTGGTTAGACCACACCTAGAATACGGAGTACAATTCTGAGCCCCCCACTATAAAAGGGACATCATAGAACTAGAAAAAACCCAAAGAAGAGCAACAAACCTAATAAAGGGAATGGAGAATTTAATCTACGAAGACAGACTGAACAAATTGGGATTATTTATGCTAGAGAAGAGACGTTTATGGGGGGACATGCTCAGCATGTACAAATATATCAGGGGCCAATATATGGAACTGTCAAGCACCCTTTTTTACTTCAAAGAAGGAGTCTAGGACCCGAGAGCACAAGTTCAGAATAGAAGAAAAAAGATTTAGTTCTCTTAGAAGGAAACATTTTTTCACTGTCAGAGCAGCCAAACTATGGAACTTTCTTCCTGGAGAGGTGGTGTTGGCAGACACATTAAATACGTTTAAAATAAGGTTGGACAAACATCTATTGGTTAAAAACATCCAGGGGTGAAAATAAAAATAACAATATTTAAAATATCAGTATTCATTGCATAAAACAAGGGTTAAGCTAATAAACCGAGGTAGACGCATCAGCCTTAACTACTATGTAACAAACACGGATACCTACCATCACTTATGGAAGACATAAACCAAAAAACATAAACACTAATAATGTCACAGAATACTGGTTTGCGCTGCAGTATCACACACACACACGAGGCCCAGAACATAGATTTATCCAAGAATGTAACCACTTTTCATGAGAAGCAATATGAGAGTTTTTTTTTTTATCCCGAATGTCAACACAGTCGACATGGAGACTAAAAACATTCACCGCTACGCTCGGCACACTATTTTATTCTCCCACCACACCCCAGTGGATGGTAGGGCATAACATACTGCCTGTCGGCACATGATGGTAGAAAAATAGGGAAAAACCCCATGTCCACCTTTTGACTGTTGACCTAGCCCATGTCCACCTAATGCTTGTGTCAACCTAATATCCCTGTTGACCTAACTCCATGTGGAAATTCATGCATGTCGACCTTCCCCTTGTCGACCAAGTATATTGTGAGCACGCATGATAATATGATCCCATGGGAAGTCACTACATCTCGCTGAATTTGGCACCCGATTTTTTTTTTTTAAATCTAGTTCAAGTATAATATAAACATGGCTGACTAAACGGTAACAATTAAATGTAACATTAACCTTCAAAGTCTGTATTGATAGTTAGCACACAAATAGGTTAATCCTCTAATTACTACAATAACTGCTCAGAAAAAATGTAATATTCAGATTTGAATTGTTTGATCTCTATACTGTGAGGTTCTAGGTGTACGAGAAGGTGCCCAAGCCAAGCAGGACTCTGAAATCAACCCAGAACTTGCCAAGAACACACACATTCATGTATCAAGAATACAGAGGCAATTCGGGCCCCTGACACTTATGAGATTTTGTAAGATTTGACCCAATTCAGGTGGATTGGGTCAATTTATCTGACAAAATCTTATGTGCCTGACGTGTAGAACCCAATGCACAATCCTGTGCCATTGGGTATAACCAAGAGATTGATCCTCCTGCACATAGGATAAATCTCGAGTCAATCAGGTCCAACTTGTTGGACAAGTGTAAGGGGGCCAGACTTTCATTTTGTTACAGAGCAATGAGAACAGTCATGTGAGTAACTATTTAGAACAGGATGCAGTCCAGGTTTAATGGATATCCCTGTGTAAGCACAGGTTATAATTAAAACAGTTGGAGTATCACTATGTTCCAATGAAAATGGCAAAACATTATACTTAATGCTGAATAAATTACCATGAAATGTCATCATTGGGACAGGGTTTTGGAACGTTTGACATTTGGACTCTGAACATTTTTTTTGAACCATTAGAATAAGGCCACTGCGCTTTTCACAAAACAAAACTGAAAATTGCAAATAACTTTTCTTAAATAAACCCTTCAGTCTTCAAGAACTAGTGATGTGAATGGAAAACATGTCCTACCAAAAGGTAGAGTTTTGGGTGTTCCTGGGTCATTGGACACGGATTAGACCAGTGTCACAAGATTCCAATTATCACCCATGTCATGGATAGCAGTGTCCACCGATAGATCAATCCGCACACTCCAGCTGTATGCTCAAGTCCCTTTCGTCGCATGTGCACTCGCCGATTTGTTTCTTTGGCGCATGCCATGACGTGTCAATATGGTAGTGTTCACATTCCACTAGAGAGCGTAAGATAACCTGTAGCTGTCGCCACCTGTCACCCGCAAACCATCAGGTCAACTCCAAATCTGTCCCCATTATTTTAAAGCCACACTAAATATTCTTTTATCATGGTCAAATCGCCTGGATTTCCATAAAATACTGAGACCTAGTGCACCCAAAGAGTTCCCAGTGTTAAGGTGCATTTTCCATAGCAGGACGCTATGGAGAGCGATCCACCCCGTCTCTCATCTGCCGGTAATACCAGTAGATGAGTGGCGGTGGCCGGCGATGATGCAGGACCGTGCATCAGCGCTCACCGCGGGGTTGTACACACTGGGCGGCTTTTGAGCTGAAAGCAGTTCAAATGAGAAAACTGAGCCACTTTCAGCTCAAAATTGCCCAGTGTGTATGCGCCTTTATTTATGCAACTAGTAACCGGTCATGGCGAGACATGTACAAAATATAAACGGTCCGTTATTATTCCCACCAAAGAAAAAAAAAGCAACTTTATGCCATGTGAGAGGTGATGCTTAATTATCTCTAGACCAGGGGTGGCCAAACCGATCCTGGAGACCTACCAACAGGTCATGTTTTCCAGACCACCTAGTTGGAGCACAGGTGCAGTTATTACAAACTGCCACATTTTCAAACTTGCTGGATTCATTCCTAACCGACACATTCTACAGATCTACAGGTGGCCTGGAAAACATGGACCGTTGGTAGCTCTTGGAAAACCAGTATGGCCACTCCTGCAGGTATGCAAGTTAAATGAAATATGAAATTGAGAAGGGGATACTGCACCCACATGTACTGCAAACCAATGTGCTAAAGTATGAAGTCACACTGTCCACAATCACTAACCGCATTCATAATGCCAACACCTATGGCACAGACAATATGTCCAAATAGCAACATTAGTTTTAGGCGATATAGACCTATTAACAAAAATATACATATGCCTGCTGCATGTTAATGTGAACTGTTCACAAAGTATACCAAGCCGTCGCGCTGAATCTGTGGCTACAGATGTGAAGCTACAGCAAAGACCAGTACTATAAACAGTCAAGAACGTTTCCAAGTAATGTTTAGCCCCTGAGGAATGGTGCTTATGTTCAAAGGAGTTACCTTAGCTGAACTCAAAGGCGAAAATACTTGTGGTAACTCCAAAGAGTCGTTTGCTTATGTTCCAAATGATAAATGGATTTTCGGGTAATAATATAATAAAATGTTTGTAACAATGTAAACATACTAATCTCACTTGAAAAGACTAAAGAACGCTGAGGACACACGCGGTTAGGCGATTACTGGAGGGTTAGTGGACTCTGCTCAGTCACTCGTCTGCCGGGATCCCAAAGATGGAGCTAGCCATGCTGGAACCAGGTACGTGACCCCTGAGCCCCCAGGCACGTTAAGTCAACACTACCATATTGACATGTCATGTATGTAGACATGATGCGTGTTGTCATTACAACCATGCAACATTCTCATGTCCACTTTTTGCATGTCGGCCCAACATACCAAAACTAGAAGAAAACAGGGTTTAGCCATTCTTACAAACCTACCAGTTGGAACCAACATTTTGGAGTTTCAATCCTACAAGCAAACGGTGGAACTGACGGGTCTATAAACTTCTGAGGGGCCCAAGTCCAAGGCCCCATTTCTGAGCTGCTCCCCATCATATTATACCTTATTCTGGCATTCCGGCTCCTCCTCCCTCAGCGTGCACAATCCTACAGTGCCAGAGTCTCAGTGTCACTGGGAAGATGGCACCACTGCATAGGAACCCGCTTCCTGGCAAAGGGTAAGGGTGTATGGGGCCTTTATGGACACAGGTGTCCGTATGACCTGCACACCCTACAAAGATACCTATTTATCAACCAAGAAGCAGCCCATGTTGTAGCAGTGGGTATGGGCAGTAGCAAGAGACAGGCACAGATCACGGAGATTCTTCTATCAGGAAGACAGTCTCTGTCACCAGAATCACGTCTATGGTGCCAGTGTTCAACATGTGACAGAGAACATGTAGAAGTGCTACAAGAAAGCGCTGAGCATTACAAAACGTTTGTGGTCCATGGTGATAAATACAATGATATTGAAGCTGCAGTCCAGTCATATAGTCATATCCAGGCTGGACTACTGTAATCACCTACTAACTGGTATCCCTGACAAATGCCTGTCTCCACTCCAATCTATCCTCAATGCTGCAATCCGGCTCATCTTCCTCACCAAACGCACTACCTCCACCTCCACTCCTCTACAAGCCCTTCACTGGCTTCCCTTCCCTTTCAGAATTCAATTCAAACTTCTCACATTCACTCATCCCTTTGCTCGGCTAACACCTGTCGGCTCTTCTGCCGACTTATTATCTCCTCCCACTCCTACCTCCAAGATTTTTCACGTGCTGCTCCCTTACTCTGGAATTCTCTACCTCTCCCCCTCAGTCTCTCCACTTCTAGGGGGAGATTCTCTAAAGCAGAAATGCGGTAAAAACCCCGTTATCAGGATTTTTACCGCATTTCTGTATGCTGTATGGCCCCTCCGCAGTGGCAGCGCTGTTTGAGGTATCCGTCACGGATCCCTCCTAGCATGCTTTTCGGCCGACGCCATCACAGACCCGGAAGTCCAGTGCCGGCGCCGCATCACAAGGGACAGCTCTTATCGCAAGAGCTGTCCCTTGCGTTAATAACCGCATGTTAGAAATTATGCCGTTATTAATAATGCGATGCCCGGCGATAATGGGCAGCGGATGTTACAACATCCCGCCCCTAGACAGAACTTCAAACGGGCTTTTAAGACACACTTCTTCACCAAACCCAGCAAACTGTCCTCCTAACCTTCTGTTCCTCACCCTGTCTACCCCTCCGGTGTCACCCCAGTCTGTTTGTCCCTTTAGAATGTAAGCTCTCACGAGCAGGGACCTCTTACCTCACGTGCTTATCCTTTCTTACATCAGTAGTCTTCGACTGCACCAAAGCTCGCTGTCTGCTGCCACCTGGATACTTATGTTGCAGTAATCGGCTGATGTTCCTATAATCATTTACCCTGTAGTTGTCCTGTATTGTCTTCAACTGTAAGTCACTGTTTTCCTGTTTGATTATGTGTACTCTCAGAATTACCACCTATGCTGCTTTCAGACCGCATAACTGGCTTTGACCCTGTATTTGGAAACGTTTCCAAAAACGGGTCTGCCAGATAAAACCCCTTTCACACCGCAGCACTTAAACGGTATATTACCGTTTAAGTGCCGATTTTTTGACACTGGCAGACCCGTTTTTGGAAACTTTCCAAATACAGGGTCAAAGCCAGTGCAGCCTTCAGCCCTCCCCTCCGTGCAGCTCCCCCCCCCCTCGCGTGTCGACCGAGAGCATGTCGACGCCCCCCGCGCATGTCGACGCCCCCCGCGCATGTCGACGCCCCCCGCGCGTGTCGACGCCCCCCCGCGTGTCGGCGCCCCCCCCGTGTCGACTTACCCCATGCCGGTACCTCCGTTGTGGACTGCAGCTCAGTATGCTCGGAAAGCACTTATGAAAAAAGTGTCTTCCAGAAAATGGCTGCCCCATAGGAAACCCTGTTTAAAAAAACTGTCTTCCGTATGGGGGGCAGCCATTTTCTGAAAGACACTTTTTTCATAAGTGCTTTCCGAGCATACTGAGCTGCAGTGCCGGGAACCACAACGGAGATACCGGCACGGAGATACCGGCACGGGGTAAGTCGACACGGGGGGGGGGCGCCGACACGCGCGGGGGGGAGTCGACACGCGCGCGGGGGGTGTCGACACGCGCGGGGGGGGCTCCAGTGCTGTGAATACTTAATGAGCGCTCATTAAGTATTCATTGTGCTGAATTTAGGACCCAGCTCATTGGCTGGGTCCTAAATACCGTTTCTGAGCCGATTTTTGCGCTAAAATACCGGTTCAGAAACGGGTAGGACCCTGCATTTTAACCGGTTAGAAAAAACGGCATTTTCTAACCGGTTAAGTGGGACTGGACCTTTCAGACCGCACACATTACCGTTTTAAAACGGTAAAAAAACGGCAATTTACCGTTTTAAAAGTGCGGTCTGAAAGGGGCACTAGTGTCATGAAGCAGTCCAGGAACACAACTAGTGCTTAGGAAGCGAAGTAATTGTGAATAAGGCATATATTGGGTAATAAAAGCACAGAACTAACTTTTCATTGACAGTAAAGATAGATTGTTCTGCGAGTTTCATATAGATAAATTGAGAACTATTATTGGGGGATGTGGGAGTTAGGATGAAGTTGAAGGGTATTGCAGCAGATTGAGAATATAATACTCAATGCTACTAGTGTTCCAAGTGGAACACAGGAGAGATCATCCAATATTGATGCCAATAGGTATTACACAAACACCAGCTTGACTGTTGCTACGGAAACTGTTCTGTTAATAAGCACTATAATTGACATTATATAGAATGTGGGGTAGTGGGAGTGTCTCCTAATCAAAACACATCTAAATTTCTGAATGCAGAATGCATAGAACTTGTATCAGAACATAGCATTTGCAGCAGGACCATTAAAATGGATCACTGGGTAAACAAGAGAACCATATACAGGTAAATGTCAACTTAAAGAGAAACCGTTGCGAATTCGTCAAGGATCGAAGTAATAAGAATGACTCCCATAGGCCCTTATTCTGGCGAATTCGCATCCTTAGCGAGTCACCCTAACCCCGCCTTGCTAATGGTTAGCCGGCGCCACCCAAGCGGGATTCTTTGGCAAGGCTTGTGAATGGATGGTTTACATGAACATCCATTCGCATGCCAGTGGGAACCTCCCCATCTTTCGATGGTAGCCGACCATGGAATGATGGTGAAGGCGCAGGCATATGTAAGGTGGTCCAAACCGCTCTTACATATGCGTGTAGAATTGCAGGGAATTGGGTGGGCGGATGACAGTTATGTCACACACACACACATTAGCATGTGTACGCCCAGCGTTCACATACGCGAATGGCCCAGCCCGGCACCCCACGCCCCTCTCCATCCCCTCAGCTTGCAAGGCTGGGCGTGTGCACCCGGCGAACAGACTTTTCGCCAAGTTCACATGCACCCAGCATATACACATGCGCAGAAATTCTGCTGCACATACGTAAAACATCGGTCCCCCGTGCAAATTCATGGCCGCTCTGGATGAACCAGAATAAGGGTCATAGTTTGTTGCTTCTTTTAGTTTTTAGCTGTGCAAATAATAGGCAAGTTTTGACAAAAGGGAGCTGGCCGTGACTACGCTGCGAGGAACCTGGCGTATGAGGACACATCTGCATCCGAGAGTTCTGTCTCACCAGTTATTTATTTATAGTGAACACATTGTGCAGCATTTTGCATAAAATTACTCATTTACAAAATCCTGGCACCCGTCACCACCACCGATAAATACTCCCAGACCTGTCGCCACCACCGATAAATACTCAGACCTGTCACCACCACCGATAAATACTCAGACCTGTCACTACCACCGATAAATACTCCCAGACCTGTCACCACCACCGATAAATACTCCCAGACCTGTCGCCACCACCGATAAATACTCAGACCTGTCACCACCACCGATAAATACTCCCAGACTGGTCACCACCACCGATAAATACTCCCAGACCTGTCGCCACCACCGATTAATACTCACATACCTGTCACCACCACCGATAAATACTCACATACCTGTCACCACCACCGATAAATACTCACAGACCCGTCGCCACCACCGATAAATACTCACAGACCCGTCACCACCACTGATAAATTCTCCCAGACCTGTCACCACCACCGATAAATACTCACAGACCTGTCACCACCACTGATAAATACTCCCAGACCTGTCGCCACCACCAATAAATACTCCCAGACCTGTCGCCACCACCAATAAATACTCCCAGACCTGTCGCCACCACCAATAAATACTCCCAGACCTGTCGCCACCACCGATAAATACTCACAGACCTGTCACCACCACCAATAAATACTCACAGACCCGTCACCACCACCGATAAATTCTCCCAGACCGGTCACCACCACCGATAAATACTCACAGACCCGTCACCACCACCGATAAATACTCACAGACCCGTCACCACCACTGATAAATTCTCCCAGACCCGTCACCACCACCGATAAATACTCACAGACCCGTCACAACCACTGATAAATTCTCCCAGACCCGTCACCACCACCGATAAATACTCACAGACCTGTCACCACCACCGATAAATACTCACAGACCCGTCACCACCACTGATAAATTCTCCCAGACCTGTCACCACCACCGATAAATACTCACAGACTCGTCACCACCTCCAATAAATACTCACAGACCTGTCACCACCACCGATAAATAAACCCAGACCCGTCACCACCACCGATAAATACTCACAGACCTGTCACCACCACCGATAAATACTCACAGACTCGTCACCGCCTCCAATAAATACTCACAGACCTGTCACCACCACCGATAAATACTCACAGACCCGTCACCACCACCGATAAATACTCCCAGACCTGTCACCATCACCAATAAATAAATACTCACAGACCTGTCGCCACCACCGATAAATACTCACAGACCCGTCACCACCACTGATAAATTCTCCAAGACCTGTCGCCACCACCGATAAATACTCACAGACCTGTCGCCACCACCAATAAATACACCCAGACCCGTCACCACCACTGATAAATTCTCCCAGACCTGTCACCACCACCGATAAATAAACCCAGACCTGTCGCCACCACCAATAAATACTCACAGACCAGTCACCACCACAGATAAATACTCACAAACCTGTCGCCACCACCAATAAATACACCCAGACCCGTCACCACCACCAATAAATACACCCAGACCCGTCACCACCACCGATAAATACTCCCAGACCTGTCACCACCACCGATAAATACTCCCAGACCTGTCGCCACCACCGATAAATAAACCCAGACCGGTCACCACCACCGATAAGTACTCCCAGACCTGTCGCCACCACCGATAAATACTCACAGACCTGTCGCCACCACCGATAAATACTCACAGACCTGTCGCCACCACCAATAAATACACCCAGACCCATCACCACCACCGATAAATTCTCCCAGACCCGTCACCACCACCAATAAATACTCACAGACCCACAGACCCGTCACCACCACTGATAAATTCTCCCAGACCCGTCACCACCACCGATAAATACTCACAGACCCGTCACCACCACTGATAAATTCTCCCAGACCCGTCACCACCACCAGCATTAGAGCTTACAATCTATATATTATACTACATGACGCACTAGGGTTAATCTGGTCATAAGTACAATAACCTACCAGTACAGTATATTGGCTTGTGGCAGGAGGATACCCACAGAAACAGAGGGAGAGCATAGAACTTCACACAGGCTCCTACTTTAGGGTCTGTTTCAGTTTTTTTAAAAAGCAAGAAACTGGGCAAAACCATGCTGCGCTGCAGAAGGGGCAGATGTAACAAGTGCAGAGAGTGTTAGATCTGGGTGGGGTGTGTTCAAGCTGAAACTTAAATTGCAGCGTAATGAAGCAGTTAATATCTGTAGGCTACATGTAGAAGTGGGCTTTATTTACCCTACACAGAAACAATATGAAAGCATTTGCTACCCCTCCGATGTAGCAACATGGTTATCAGACACAAAATGACTTGGGTTCTTCACTTCACTGAATCTGGCCCTTAGTTTATAGAATTATCTATGGAAAAGATAATCCTATTTATTAATTTAATTTACAGTGACATAAATCACCAGCATATTCTGTTGCGCTTTAAAATGAGAAACAAACTGTAATAAAACAAGACTGGGTAATAACGGACAGAGGTAAGAGAGCCCTGCTCGCAAGCTTGTAATCTTTAGGGCAGGGCTGGCTAACCCGTGACACTCCAGCTGTTGTGAAACTACACATCCCAGCATGCCCTTCCACAAGCATTCTCTAATAGCAAGACAGGGCATGCTGGGAAGTGTAGTTTCACAACAGCTGGAGACACACAGGTTGGCCAGGGCTGTTATAGGAAAACCGACATTGCTACAAAAAGATTAAAGTGCTATGTATTACACATTGGTCAAGCCTGGTGGCAGAGGTTCTTGGTGGGCTGTATGGAAAATAATTCAGTGTAATATATATTTCTTCACCTATATACTTCACCTATGGGGGGGCCTGCAGTAGGACACACAGGAGGGGTTTCTGAGTACCCATAACCCCCCCCCCCCCCCCCCGACAGAGGAGAGTGACGGCACGGTACCATGCAGCCCCGTCCCCTCCCAGCAAATTAGAATCAAACTATATGTATTGCAGTGAACGATTGTTTTAAGGAAGACCAGTAAGAAGACTATTGCAATAATCAATGAGGGAGACAATGGGGGGTATTCAATCTCCCACTGCGGGGCCCTATTCAATGCTGTCTTCCCTGACAGCATTGAACAGGGGATCTCGGCAGAAGGAGTCCGACTTCACAAGCAGTCTGACTCGTTCTGCCAAGAACGGTCGGGAATTGACGAGCTCCTGGCCGTAGCTGGTGGCCACGCCCCCTTCTCGTCCCGCCACAGGCAAGAAATGGAATCGCACCTGCTAATTATTATCGGTCGAGCAGACCGAGAACGGTCACCCAAGATTGAATACCCCACCAATGAGAGCATGAATTAAGTTTTTTCAGGTTTTTGTTTTATTTTAGGTGTAGGCAACATGATCTGGAAACTGAGTGAATGCGGGAAACAAAGGCCAGTTCAGAGTCATGGGTGGCCCCGAGGCAGCGAGCTTGTGGGGATGGCTATAAAGTAATAGTTGGCTACTATGGGTCAGTGTAACCATTAATAAGTCTGTTTGGAAAAATTAAAGGGGTGATTCAGGTCCACTTGTTGCGGACCGAATTCGTTCCCATGGCCGATGGTAGAGTCTGTGCATGCACATGTATAAACCCCCTGTGTACACCCACTCCCTGAAGAAGACCTGTCATAAGCCGATACGCATTGGAGCCACACGGAGCACCACACACCCACTGCAAGTCTCCTCCCCCGGTTGGAGTCGAGCGCACGTCACTCCACTGACACCGCACTCCTGGCGAACGCTCCACAGCGGCACCCTGAAGTTGCGTGTGTTCAAGCAAAGTGGAACTACAACTGGCGGTCCTGCGCGACATTACAGGCACCAGCGGAGGAGAAAGTAACAACAAGGCGAGAGACGGTCAAGACAGAGGGAACCCCAGGGTATCAGGTAAGTGTGCAGTGTACCACCAGGAATGCTAGGGACGCCAGCTCTTGGTGCCACTCCATCGCTTTCCTTGACCCCCAAGTGACTACCCCACCGCCTATTGCTGGACATTTGTTGCTTACCCCTCCTCTGGATCCTGGACATCACCTATTGCTGTACTATTTCCACTACTGCTTACTTTGAGGGCAACCAGACCACAGACACCTCTTAAGGTGCAGTGGTGTTTGCCTTAGGACTATTGCTCATTGCAGAACCAGACTTTGTTTTCCCACTTTGCAAGTCACTACATACCCCCCCCCCCCCCCATTTTTTAATCACACATATGTCCATAGCTATCATGTTTATGACATTGTGCTAAATACATTTGTTTACTTCACCACACTTTGTGCAATACTTTATAAGCATTATATCGTCATACACACGTCCAGAGCGCAGGTCTCCAACTATCTCTATCATTACCATTAATAAGAGGGTGGCCTCCCTCTTACTGGAGGCCAGCTGCTGAAACAATACACCCCTAGAGAGCGCCAACCTTCCCCCCTCTGCTCCTTATCTAACTAAATCAAACAGATCAGAAACCAGTTGGAATTCGAGGAAAAATGGGTGTTTGTAGCCGAGTATTCACAGTAACATTAAGACACATTTCCGGATTCCCGGTATAGCTTTGTAGCCATCGGAGACCTAGCAATGGTAGTGTTTGTTTGAGAAGAGGTCAACAGTGTCAAATGCAGCACAGAGAACTAGAAGAATGAAGAGTATTGACCTTTAGACTTGGCAGTATGAAATCATTAAGTGCAGGTTCTTTGGAGTGTTGGGAACAAAAACAGGACTGAAGTGGGTCCAATTAGTTGTGTGACTCAAGAAAGAACGTGAGGAGAGTCCCTCAAGTAGCTTGGAGGGGCATTGGAGCAGAGATGGGATGGTAATGTGATACAGTTCAGGTCAGCATTCTGTTTATTTTTCAGAAAAGGAGTAATCTATGCATTCAAGAATAATGATGGAGAGAGAGAGAGAGAGAGAGAGAGAGAGAGAGAGAGAGAGAGAGAGAGATTACAGATTTTAGTTAAGGTTGGGATGAGCATAGTAGACAGCTGTACTGATTTGTAGGAAAATGAGCGTAGATATGTCATCTTCATTTGTGGATCGAATAAGGGGTGGCTCAGGGTTCAAGAAAGTAATGGGCAGGTTTCCAAATGAGGAAGAAAATACTATACTATCAATCTTGTCCTTTAATAGGAAGGAAGATCTTGTGCACTGATGGTAGCTGATAGGTTGGGTGTGGGAGGGGTAAGAAGTTATTTAAAAAAATTTTTTTTTTTAAAAGCCACTTATAGGGCCTACACACAGAGATGCGGCTGAGTGTTCTGAGCAATGTAAGATGGCTCAGCTAACAGCTATGTGTCAGCGCTGTGTGCTAAGCGATATCTCAGGGCCATGCTGGGCCATGGTGGATCTTAGATCGCTGGACATCGCTATGACCCCTACACACGGAGCATGAGTTTCATGTCTGTTTAATTTCAATGCCATGGATTATATTTAAGTCTACATGGAGAGTGATGGGTAACTGGAGCCACTGCTTTGATGGCTATTTCTAGAGTTTGGTTTAAGTGTGATACAACAATCTCAGGAGAAGTGAATGTAGAAATTGGTCATTGTCGTTTCAGAGATGGCGGAAGTTGCATGAAAATTTACAGCGTTCATATTTCTGGGGGTTTGAGGCTTTGTACATTTTAGTGGCTCAGAGCTTGCAGGTAATAAGACTGTGATGTGAGAGAGAGAAAGCAGTGTTAATGCAGTCTGAAAAGGAACATGCTGTAGGATGGTGAATACAAGATCAAGGCAGTGGCCATCCCACCACCTCTCCTGGTGAAGCTCATACGGGTGGAAGACTAAGCAGCTTAGCTCAGATCTCCCTCTTCAAATGCACTAACCAGTTCCTACTGGGAAAACCCAGTGTTCTCCAAGCACCTAGCAAACAAGCATATTCTTGGTCTTCTCTGTGGCCTCCAAATTGTCGCAAGTTTACAGAAAAGATCCAATGGGAGCAAAGAACGGGAGGTCATTTTTAGACAATGCAAAAAACCACATCAACTAGCTCACTGTAAATTAAAGGCGCATTGACTAGTTGCATTAAATCCAGCAACCTGCTAGAGACCCGCAGCTGGTATGAACCATCAAATTGTGGGAAGCTCACAGAAAAGCTCCAATGAGCGCAAACCACGTGAGGTCAACTTTAGAGAATGCCCAAACCACTTCAACCAGCTCACTGTAATTTGAAGACACGCTGTCTAGTTCAGTTAAATCCGGCAACCTAGTGAAGACCAACAGCTTGTATGTACGACCTTGTTATTTAGTCATTACTCACTACTAATGACCACATCTAAGCATGAGAACGAGGACTAATAAAAGGCAAGCCTTGGCATAAAATGTACTTTAAGAATACTATTTTAAGTTGACATTATCAACGTCTGATCCACGTATAAACATCATATATATGCCTGCTACCCTTTACCTTGAGGGTAGGTGGACAAAAGCAAACAGCTTCACCTAGTCAACTTGTAGTGCGCTCACCAACAAACTATCTCTAGGAATGATGCCAAAGCAAACAGTACTCCTTAGATCAGTGATTTTCAACCTTTTTACCTTGCGGCACACTAAATAGGACTTTAAAATTGCCAAGGCACACCCTAAGATTCCCACAGGCCAAAACACATTGACAACCACAGGAAAAAAACAAACCTATTGGCCCCCACATTAAAAACAATCACACTGATCCCCACAGGTAACAAAAATAAAATACATTGGCCCTTTAGATGAAAAGAAGAGACCAGTAAATAACATTTGAACTGGTGGTGGCTGTAAATGGGTTTGGGCATTTCTAGATCTGGGGGCACACTTGAGAACAGCTCAAGGCACACTAGTGTGCCACGGCACAGTGGTTGAAAAACACTGCCTTAGATGGTACCGATATGGAAGAGGGTCAATACAAGATACCTTATCCTTGGAGGGAGACGAAGATAACTTAGGGTAATAGGGTAACAGTATGGCAGATGAGGATTTATTTGAATAAATGTAAGGTTATGCATTTAGGGAATGAACACGAGCATGCCACACAATGGATTCACTCAAAACCCTTGTAATTGCAGAGAAGAAAATGAACGATAGCTTCACTAGATAACACAATGGTATTGCGAGGGCTAAAAACATTGCTGGTACGTTGGGCAATAAAACTACACTTACCTGCCAACATCCAGTGGTGCTGTTGATCATTTTCTTCTCTACCTCTTGGTACAAGAGATATTGCCATATACTTGCCTCTGCCTTTGTACAATGTTTTGCATGCAAACACTTATTTCCACCGTGTGGTTTCATATTCCCATGTGTATAATTTTCATTACCACAATAAAAAAAACACCCCAACGGTCTTGCACATATATTCTAACACATTTTAGTTGTGTATTGTGCTCTAAGTTGTCTATTTTCAAGGTGGCAAACACATACTAAGAATGCGCAGTCACTAAACAGTGCAAGAGAGCATGGGAACAAATCTAGCCTGAGCCCTCATGTTGCATGAAATCTGGATGGTATGATTTTATTTGAGTGTGACTAAAGGCCCATACACACTGGGCGACTTTGAGCTGAAAGCCGCTCAAAACAGCAAGTTTGAGCGGCTTTCAGCTCGAAGCCACCCAGTGTGTATGGCCCGGCGAGGAACGGTGATCGGTAATGCGCACTCCCGCATCATTGCCGGGAAAGCCATTCATCTACTGGTATTACCAGTAGATGAGCGGCTTTGTGGATTGCTTTGCATACGCCCCCACCCCCCTCTTGCGGACAGCGCCAGGAGGGGGAAAGCTGCTCAGTGTGTATGCACTGAGCAGCTTTCCCCCCAGCGATGACAGCGGTCATCGCTGTCCACACACGCTGAGCATTATCGCACATTGCACTAATTCACATTAATTCAACCGACCATAACAAACACATGAATCTTGAGTAAGACTTGCAACGGAATAAAAATAATAAAGGAAAATATTTATTTTTTATCTCCTATAAACAATTGATTTGGGATTTTATGACACCAGGATCACATCTTAACGCTTCACACATACTGTAGGCAGGAAGTAACGCGGTGCAAGAATGGCAGCCATGCAAGATGCCAATTGAACTTTTCTTTTAAAAAAGGGGCAGTCATTTACAAGGGAAAAAACTATGCCTTGTAAATGTATTGCCCATTTAAAAAAATAAAAATAAAAAAAAGTTTGGCCCAGATAGTAAGTTCCTTCTTGTAATGTGTCTGTATGCTCATTTCAGATTACTAAAACCTAAAACAGTGGTTCAGTTGCTAACGTGCTACCAAATAAAATCTACAGTGTGAGCCAATATATATTGGGCTTGATGTATCAAGCTTCAACAAGGGATAAAAAGGAGAGTGATAAATAACCAGCCAATCAGCTCCTGTCATGCTACAACCTGGGTTTGAAAAATGACAGGTAGGAGCTGATTGGCTGGTTGTTTATTACTCTCCACTTTGTAAGTTTTTGAAGCTTGATACATCTGGCCCAGATTACCTTAAAAGCATGCACATTTGTACATTAGGATTCATATATGCAAAACGATCCAAAGAGAAAACAAGATCTGGAAGAGTGAAGACAGGCTCCAATGTACCAGAAAAAGAATCTTCTACACATCATTATGCTACAAAGAAGCACTTACTAAAATCAGTGCTCCCCAAATCCAATCCTCCTCATCCCCACCAACAGCTCATACGAGGATTGGACTTCAGAAACGACACTATAATGTAATAGCTACAGCTTTAAAAATGCAACTAGCACTTAAAATGTTCTAGCACAAAATGTACCGTATTGGCATGTAATCTCGGCTCCCGTTACTATGGATTTTCCATTCATAGTGAATTCCTGCAATTCTTTAAAACGATCAAGACTGAGACTTTGGCTCATTGTACACACGTCTCCATTAGAAGTCTCTAAGTATATTTTTTGTAAACCTCACTTGTTTGCAACCACCATTGAACAAAGCATTGTCATTCAAAGAGAAACATTGCTATTCAGATAGCACCGGATGAAACATTTTAAAAGCAAACTATACATGCTCAGTGACAAATACAAGTAAAGGTTTGCTGGAAAGGTTGAACGCATTGACAAGGGATTTTGAAGGGGAAAATGTTTAAACTATAGGATTTTTTTGGATGTTCCATCACTTTATAGTGGCCACGAAGAACTTTTGTTTTAAAGACAAAAGCAACATTGCGTAATGCCGTTGGTCAGTTTAACCTCTCCAGGGATATGTGTAAGTTTGCTTAATTTGGGTGTTTAATTGCAAAACTTTTTGAAATTTGATTATGAATTTATAAATGAAATAGGTCAATAGAGAAAAAAAATTTCTTAACCTTAAATTTATATTTTTAATAAAATATAAAAAAGAGAAGACTTTTTAAATTTAAATGTGTCCCTGAAGAGGTTTAAAAAATGTTTTCCTAAAAAAAGCACTGAGTATATAAACTTGCTAGGATAATCTTTATTGGGATACCAGTAAAAAGATGGTTATGAAAGAAAATCAATATAACCAAAGCCAGGATTTATGAAAGTGTTGGGTTATTTTCGCCATTCACAAGTCTGCTGTAATCCCAATGGAATTATTTCTCATTAGACCAAAAGAAGAAAAAAAAAACACAACACTGCCAAAAACTTCAAAATGACTAAGTTATTTGGGCTCTAAAGCCAAACAAAAGCGGTTTTCTACTCTGCAATGTAATTGGTTGTAAAATGTAGAAAATAACTGATTGGCTAATAACTAATGGATGTCCATTACGCTTTGTCACAGTCACTTAGCAGTGTAGAAATCATAATACCTTAACTATTTGGGAACCTTTTAGACTATGACATACCAAGACAGAAGTGATGCCTTCCTGGATAACATCCGTAAAATGCAAACAAAAAAAAAAGTTTCGTTTTTTATTTTTAATAAAATTATTTCATTTCAATTGGTTCTGTTCAATAAATAATTTTTTTTCATTTGATATAGTTGCAATTTTGTCTGCAAGTCCGTGGGTGCTCTGGCACCCAAAGTGGTGCACCAATCACTGCCACCACTTACCATGGAAGAAGTGAGTTGGTACCTTCCACGAGGATTATGGAGCTGGACTATGATACTACAGCATAGTGCCACACTCCCAATGTAACAGTGAAGTTGTAGCCAACCGCTTCATACTGTTTGCAAAAAGAGATTTCTGCTTCAAGCCAAAGGCCCTGTACACTGGAAGAGCAGTTGGTTTTCCTGCACCCTTCTCTTGTTTTATTATTTTCATTTACGAGAGATGGTCTCTGGGTTAAGATCAATTTCACCTATGAAAGCCAGGTGTACATTATTCGTTTTCAAAATGTAATTTGGCTTGTACACTTCTAGATTTTGGACAAGGTTTCAAAAACGGGCACTTCAAGTGAACTCTCGCGGATTGAGTATTGCCTCTAGAAAGAGGTTTACGAAACCACTCTGATAAATCCTGGCCTAGGACTATGCAACCATAAAGACACGGCCAACAAGTATGATATATGCATGTATGGAATATGACTTAAAATGTATTGTCCTTATAAACACAAGAAAAGTGTGCAAAGACACAAACACTAAATGCCACACAAAAAATAAACAAGCCCAGTCAAAAGCTCCACAAAACAGCACAGTTCCTTTCAAATGACACATTAAAATCCTTACCCCTGCTAGGCATCAGCAGGCGCTTCTTCATGTTGCCTGTCCAAGTAGAGATAAAAACAGAAGAGAAAAACAAGAAAATACTACATCAACAGATTGTAAAATGTCATAAGTTTAATAAATAATAAACAAAAAAAAACAACGAATTGATATCACATGGAAAATAGACAAACATAAATACAACTAAAACCATGGTTTTATTAACCAAACAAATAAAATGTCCTATTTAATTGGCCAACTTTCCTTTAAGCCTAAATAAAGTAACAAAATATTGAATATGTATTGTAAGGAAGAGAAGGCATGCAATTACTCCACACTATCCAAAAAACTGAAAAAAAAAAAAAAAACAAAACACAAGAGTTAAATAAAGCATAGAATCCAGCCCGAAAATATAAAAAAAATTGTAAAGTTTTGATAATATACATTGCAAAACCACAAAATATACATTAAAGGGTACTTATGTAATAGCAGGGCAATTCTGCGTATGAAAATCGCATGAATTGCCCTATGTAATTTATTAACTTCACTCTGGCCGTGGGTGCGATGCGATCGCACCGCAAAATCGCATGCGATTTTATAGGGTGCAATGCCATTGACTTTGCTATACATTTGTATGAGATTTAGGCCCCCCACCCCGAAACGTGGCGGAACGCATCCTCCCGAGGGGCAGGAAAGTAATAAATCAAATTTGTAAATCCAGATAGGACTGTGCTTTATTTAGTGCACAGAAACTTGTAGACAATGCCCTTAATACTTAAATAAAAATTTCAAAACACATATTTTCTACAGTGGGTGTGGTATATTAGGTCAGTGCAAGCAAACGGTCAACATGCGTCTTTCCGCAATTAGATTTCATAACACGGACCCCAAACTAATCCGCAAGGATGAAAAAGTAAAAAGAGTGGTCAGATATATTAAACATGACTTTGTGCCAGAAATGAACAATACTGTGTAATGTAGGTGAGCATATGCCAAAACTGAATGAATTATACTAAAGGATACCTGAAAAGGACCGCAGTAATAACAATAGAATAGGATCTGTGCTTTTGGAAAAGCAGGAGTGTGACATTCCTACTTAAAGCAATATAAAAGTGTCGAATTACCAACTGTCAAAATGATGGGACTGAGAGGTGTGTGTATCCACCCAAACAGCGCTCCCTTTGGCACCATGTAGTGACCGCCGGTGCACCAACAAGGTAAACAGCAGGGTTAGGCTTTTCTATATATAAGATACTATGCAACATTTTGTATTTTTTTATTTTATTTTAGGAACACTTTTTTTTTTGTGTCCAGTTTAATTAATCTAAATTCCTTTAAAATAAATAAATAAAATATTTAAAATGGATGCCTCATCATTCTTTTCCGACCTTCGTTCCAATTTTTAGCAATAAATCACTCCATTATTCATTACATTTTCTGGATCTTTGCCAATTCTCTGCACTCTCCCAACCCACTACAATAACGTAAATTACAAGCCAACAAAAATAAATAAATTAAAATTTGGTAAATTAAACAGTATTTCAAATAACAATTGTATGTCAATTTTTTGGGGAGGATGTAGAGTAATTGCATTTTTTATTCCTTTGTATTGTATTTTTACATAGTAAAATAAACACTTTATTTACACAATCCTTTATATTATTGACCTTGCAGAAAATATATTTGTATCACATGGCACACAAATGTTACAGCAATGTGGAATCTTGCAGAGCACATCACCAAGAACAATTTTATGTTCATACCATTAATACTTCACAGCAGTCACCAATAAATGGGTGAAAAATAGTTTGACTCCTTAAACTGTTATTTATAAACACTTCATAACACTGATGGACGGCAGTACTGAAGGGTATGGGTCAGCGGGTCGACAAGAGGAACGAAGACACGCATTGGGTCGACCACTGAAGGTCAACATGAGCAAGGTCGACATGGGGTTTTTCACTTTTTTTACCCTGTCGAGACAGTCTATAAAGGTGCACCGCATCCCTTCGCATTGCTCGCTGAGCTCGCCTTGTTTTAGGCACACTATTTTATTCCCCCACCACACCCTAGTGGATGGTAGGGCATGGAATACCGCCTGTCGGCACACGGCGACTCAGAAAAAAAAAGTGAAAAACCCCATGTTGACCTTTTCACTGTTGACTTAATGTCCCTGTCGACCTAACCCCATGTCGACCTTCACTGGCATACCCAATGCATGTTTACCTTCCCCTTATCAACCTCGTGACCGTATCCCGAACTAGAAATAGGTCATTACAGTACAAATTTCAGATTTTCTGCAAAATTGAGAATTTATTTACAAAAATCAAGAATATATATTTACAAAAAATCTAAATAGAATACATTAGAAAAGAAAAAACAAATTTTGATATCGTATTGGTTAAAAAAAAAAGTCTGTGCAAAACACTATATAAAAAAAGGAAACAATTCTTCCCTAAGTATTGCATCCCAGAAGACACCATTCTCCTAACCCCTGAACTCGCAAAAAAACCCAATCTCTTGCAGCCTCTCTTTAAATATATACTGCAAGCTGGGTATCTTTTGAACAATTTACGGAAAACGGATTCAGCTCTTCTAATTCTGGGCGGCTATGAATTTACCAGTGAAATGCGTTGGTAAATCTCTCTCCTTTAAATAAAAAGCTAAACTGGAAAAACTACAATACAGGCAATATATTCCTTTAAACAAATTAAAAAAGAAAACCAAAAATATATTTTTTTCTTTTTTAATTATATGTTAACACATGAATGAGTGTTTTGCAGAAAACAAGTTTCTATTTCCTTTCCAGAAAATAAATTTGAGGCAGTAAAATTTTGTGAACCGAAGTCACAGTGAGGTCCTATCGCTTTTTCTTTTTGTGAGCAGGTGTAGATAAAGGATGTGTAGACAATAAAGGAAATAATCTTGGCACAAAGAGGAAATTAAACTTGAATAACAAAAAAATATATTTTAAATAAAATAAAGTTTGAACAAAATAGGACATAATAATTGGTGCACTTCATAGTTTGTGTTTTTAGTATGACAAAGTAGTTGAATTGGTAAGGCTCTCATCAATGTCTAGAGATACATGATCATTGGCCACATCTGATTATTAATGGTCTACAAACCACCAATGGATCTCGTGAATAGTTAGATCCAGACTGCAATAGTTATAAAAAAGTTCCAGTTTATAGAAGAATATGTTACAAGAAAAAATGGCTGCTCAATATATATATATATATATATATATATTATAATAATAAAAAAAGAACTGTTGAGAGGGGAGAGAAAAGTTAACACCTATCGAAAAACAGTCGGTTTTGGGTACTTCTCACAGCTTCAGTCCAAATTAAAAGGTGCTCCATTTTCTCTCCCCATCCTGTTTAATTTGCTTCATAATTTTCTCCCTTCTACATGCAAGGAAGGGCAGCCTTCGTTTTCCATCCAATGGTTTAAGCCGAACATCATTGCTTGCTGATCTGCCTCTAAAATAGTCTGCAACACAGTTTGAAGTTATAAACCCAAAACATGCATTTTTGTACAAAATCAAATAAATAAAAAAGTTCAGAAGATAATTACACAAACCATGTTCATTGAATGTATAAATCAAGACTGAGTTATTTTTTATTTTTAAAATACTATGAATTCCTTTAAAAATAGAGAAATATAGTAATAATTTAAGACAGAATGTTACAGCAGTCCACACATAAGCTACTGGAATGCTGTAGGCTGCAGGTATTCAGCCAGAATATATTGCAAAGCAAAGAATATTCTGCATCAAGGACAAATTTATGGACACATTCTAAATTTACAAAAAAAATTTTTTTTAAATCCAGTTGAAAATATTCTAATTAGGACAAAAAAATGAGTAACTCAATCTTGAAGAATAACAACTTCAATAACTAATACAGAAAGACACATACCGTCCATACCATTATGCTGTTCGTAGCTGCGTTTGCCCAGGATTGTTGGCGATCCATTGTTGATGACTGGAGAGGACTTCACTGGGGTCAGGGAATTGCTGATGCTTGTGGAAATGTTTTTTATAGGTTCGAGCTTTGGAGTGCAGGGATGAGCCTCTGAGAAATGGAAAGACCGTGTTACTTGTTTACCATGAGCTTGGAACAGAAATGAAAGAGCAGTGGCCAGGCATTCTATATGTACCTATATATCGCAAAACTTGTTCTAAGGGTTTTCGGACAATCTGTTTTAGAATCAGTGGAGTTTTTGAGGCTTCAGGAAGTCTTGTTGTACCTGGAAACAAAGAACAGTAGTAAATGTAAACTGTAATTATTTTATTTTTCATTTTAGGAAGAACTATGGCATAAACACAGCATGTTTTTGTACATTATTATATAGTATCCTATATTTATTTGGCCCCACAGGGGATATATAGTGCCCAATTACAAGAGTACATGAACAAATAAGTAAAACAGTGACTTACGATTGAACACAATACAGGATAAAGTAAATCAGCAGATGGAACTGATAAGTATCAGTGTGGCAGGAAAACGGGTACTTGTTTCCTATCTGGGCGCGGGCATCGGGGGTAAAATCGGGGCCATTGCGGGCATCGCGGCCGATAAAAAATCGGGTGCGATGTGCCAGACGCGATGCCCGCGATTTTCCCATAGAGAACAATGTTAAATGCCTCAATTTACCCGCGATGACCACGATTTACCATAGGAAACAATGTTAAATGGATCAATTTACCCAAATCAGCATAGGAACAATAGTAAATGGGCCAAAAACACCCCTGAACACTGAAATGTTCCCCCAAAAGTAGTTGACGCCACCCCGCCATCAACGTGAACCCGAAGCGTGGCAAACGCAGCGAGGCCGCGAGGGGTGGCGGTACGCGTCCTCCGACCTTTTCATGCCCTACTATCCACTAGGGCGTGGAGTGAGAATAGAATAGTGTGGCGAGCGTAGCGAGCCCGAAGCGTGGCGAGCGCAGCGAGCCCCGCGAGGGGACGCGGATACCTTCACAGGTAAACGCGTCCCTTCGCGGGCTTCCCAGGTGTCCGCGTCGCCATGGACACCTGGGAAGCCCGCGAGGGGACGCGTATAACTGTGAAGGTATCCGCGTCCCCTCGCCACGCTTCGGGCTCGCCACACTATTCTATTCTCACTCCACGCCCTAGTGGATAGTAGGGCATGAAAAGGTCGGAGGACGCGTACCGCCGCCCCTCGCGGGCTCGCTGCGCTCGCCACGCTTCGGGTTCACGTTGATGGCGGGGTGGCGTCAACTACTTTTGGGGGGACATTTCAGTGTTCAGGGGTGTTTTTGCCCCATTTCCCATTGTTCCCTACGATAATTTGGGGAAATTGATCCATTTAACATTGTTTCCTATGGTAAATCGCGGTCATCGCGGGTCAATTGGGACATTTAACATTGGTCCCTATGTAAAATCGCGGTAATCGCGTCGGTCGCATCGCATGTCATTATAATGACATGCGATGTACCCGCGATGGGCGCCCAGATAGGAAACAAGTACCGGAAAACGCAGAATTTGGTGCCATCAAATATTATTAAAGTAAGAGAAGAAAAAGCACATGAGGGAAGAGGGTCCTGCTTTAGAGAGCTTACATACTGCAAAGCTTCAAATGCTTAATACCCCATACATTTCCAGTGATCAATACCACCATAACACCCCCCCAAAAAATAACATTCCCATGAGGGAAATCCCACCTCTACATTAGGCAAACCAGCTTCAAGGAAGATTCACATAAATACCTTCCTGTTCTCTACTCATTTGGTAAACAAATAGATGAAACCACAGCGAGAATTGATATGGTTTGGTTTCTGTTCACACAAGATCACAAAAACAATCATGTACAGATCTCCTTTCTGAAAAGAGGGATTACACTTCTTTCTCTGCTGGTTGATAGGTCTTTAGGATACGGCTGATGATATAACCAAGCAAAACAAAAAATATAAATATATAGTATTAATAGACACCCATTGAGAATGAAATCAAAACTAATGTGGCGCACAAGTGGTCTCTTTCCATTACCCAAAAGGTGGTCAATAATGGATATGGTTTTTGGGTATTCCTCCTTCAAGTAGTACTACAATTCGGATGAAGGTACAAGAAATAGTCAGAATTCTGTCAGCGCTCACAAAGAGAAAAATTGTTGATGCATGCCTAGTGGGTTCATCTGTGAGCAGCATGGACAAAAATGTAAATTGATTGAGACAGAATGGCATTGCGGCCAAGATTAAGAAGACAACTGCTGCAAGCATACAAGAACAATGAGAAGGGACCTACACAAGTACAATATTCATGGGCGGCTGCAGATGCCAAACCACTTCTAAACCCTGTGAATGCCAAGAAGCAAAGTGGTGTAACACTCAAATTGTGGACTATCAAGCAATGACTGGATGAATCGGCTTCAACATGTTCCAAACTGCAGGATGAGTGTATGTGTAGAGAACGAGTCAAGTTTACGATAAGGACTTTCTGGTACCAAGAGTGAAGTAAGGCGGAGGGTCAGTGATGACTTAGGAAGCCATATCCCTGTATTCTGCCAGCCCCATTATCACTGCCAAGGACTATGTAGACATTCTAGCCGACCAGGTCTATTCCATTGTTTCTGGGAGGTGACCACTGGTACCGAGATGATCAGGCGCTGATTTATATAGCTCGTGTCATGTGATCGTGGCTTTCTGAAAATGCAGACAGGGCCCACCCAATCACCAGACCACAATATGATAGAGCCCCTGTGGTTGGTTTGGAGAACAGGGTTCAGTCAAGTTAACCGCCTTTAACATCACTCCAGGAATGTGAACACAATTTGAGTGAAGAATGAAGTAAGATTCCATTGTTGACCATCCATGACATAATTATCCATTCCATGGAGAATGCATGTAATCTTGAATGCCAATGGTGGTCCTGCACCTTATTAATAAATAAAATCATTATTTAGCTAGGTGTTTCCATATTTTTTACCCCTGTATATATTCACATCATATTACCTGCGATTGATGATTGCAGGTAATAGTCTCGCCAAGGGCTATCCTAATAGCCCCGATAAGCCGGCACCAGTTGCGGCTTATTGAGGATTTGCTTTGCCTATTCCACACAGTGCTTCGGCTTTACAAACACACACAGGTTACACTGCACCTGTGTGTTCTTGGCCAATGCGGGTCTTTTTATTGGGTGATCCAATATCATATCCCACTGGGATTAAAAGTAAGCACAAAAACTGTGCAGCGGGAGCCTTAATGGAATAGGTTTCCATGGCCGAGTGGCTGTGTGCAAACCTCACACCACCAAAGTCCAATGGCAAGAATCATGTAAACCATACAGACACTGGACTGTGGAGCAGTGGAAATGCAACTCTGTATGGATGCGGAATTCTGGGTTTGGTGTGTGCTGGGAGAACATGACCTAACTTGATTATGCCAACTGGGAAGTTTGGTGGAGGAGGAATGATGGTATGGGGCTGGATTTGCCTTGATGAGCTTGGTGTAGAAGAACTCAACTGGCAAGCACAGACCCATATGAGCTTGGTGTAGCACAGACCCATATGAACTTGCCAGTTGATAAACTTCATACATTTTCTACAGAATGATGGGCACAGATGTCCCACAGAAACCCTCCAAAATCCTGTAGAAAGCATTTCAAGAAGGGTGGAAGCTGTTTAAACTGCAAACGGAGGACGAGAGAGAGCGTGAGAGTATTTATAAGCAGTAATAAATGACAACTACTTAAGAAAAAAATGATTTCATATGAAAATGGGCTCTTAAAAGATATCTTAAGATATAATACTGGTTGATGGTTCTCATTCATTTTTAAAGTACAATATCACCACAAAACTAGGTGTCCATACTAAATTTGACAACTTTTTTGCTTAAAGTGATATAGCCATTTGATTGGCATATGATCCAGATGAAAAAGTAAAATCCCTCTTTTCAGAAAAATAAATTACATCTGTTTTCTCGGACATTAGAGTTTCAATTAGTACTTATAACATTCTATGTATTGGTTTATAACTGGTACAATTGGTACATTGTGAAATATCTTTTTCGTTTATGCACCTTTGAAAGGATTCCCTATTTTGTGGTTGCATGTCCAAGTGTTGGGTGACACCCTATTTCAGGCATTCCCAACCACGGTCCTCAAGGCACACCAACAGTGCAGGTTTTAGTGATATCCAGGCTTGAGCACAGGTGACTTAATTAGTATCTGAGCGATTCTGATTAAGTCATCTGTGCTGAAGCCTGGATATCACTAAAACCTGCACTGTTGGTGTGCCTTGAGGACCGTGGTTGGGAATGCCTGATCTAGTTGGTCCCATCCAGGCTGCTGTTTGCGTGTATTCAGGGTGAACATTTTCAGTTAATTATACAAGGTCGGATTAAGGTCTGTATGGGCACTTGGCAACACACAATAAGTAAATATGAATAAAATATATAGGAAAATACAATACACCTTTTGTGTATGCATTAAGTCCAAGTAATGGAATAGATTAAAATATTTCCAGCCATGGAAATCAATTAGATTTATCCCCTAAAATGATTGGATTTTCCCATTTATATTTTAGAAGATGCTCTCACACCATCTGCAGATGCCAGAACTCCTCCTATGACATAGAGGTGATCACATTATAATGTGCACGGTCAGGGAGGTCACCAGGCAGCACAGCACCATGCGGGAGTGAAACCCAACCAATCCGAGTCGCTTATGTTAGAAATGAGTACAATGGAGCCTTGGCGGCTGACCCAATCACTCGGCTCCTTCTTCATCCAGCAGCTGCAGCTCTGGGACAGTGTCTGGTGGGATGCCATTATACTGCGACACTGTGCAGTCAAGATACTCAGTGGTTGCTGTTATGAAAAAGCTGAACCACCAAAGAGGAAGAAAATGGAGACAGCAACTAAATGCTGTTCTCAGGTTTCATTTTAATAATAGCAGTGCCATTGGCCGAGTCTGGGGGGAATGTGTTAGAGTCCAAGGGCAGCAACCTTTAATATTATCCATCCCTGTAAAAAAAAAGTGAATTTTTGGCATAAAAAAAAAAATAACTGCAAAAACAGGAATCTTATTAATTTATGGAGATCAGATTTAAAATTTTATGAGTACCCCCCACCTAGTTTTAGAGATATGGCTCGAGAAATGGCTGTACAATAGGACAACACTTAAAGCCCTTTCACACAGCACCTCGGACTCAGTTAATTGTTGGGTTTCTGTTGGGTCGGACCCGTGTGAAAGGGGTATAAATATGACCAAGACATTTAATTTGCATTCGGCAGCATGATATTGCTAGTGACACCCCCAGATTGGGCTTCATGTACAGAGGACGGGGAATGTCGCTAGTGACTAGCGAGGTAGTGGGTCCACATTGGATGAATTGAAGAATTTGTCATAACAAATGGTCGTTATTAGCAAATTGATGATTCACTGCTCCCCTACGTAGCTCAGTTCTTGATAAGCAAGTTTCCTTATCGAAAGATTTTAAGGATATCCATGCTTGAATCCAGATTTGGAGTGACAGAGGTACTGTACTAATTAAGACATCTGTGCTCAAGCATGGATATCCTAAAACCTGGATTGTAATGGCAGAATTTGGAAACCTCTGATAAGCCAATAACCAAACCAGGTACGTAACATTGAAGCAACACTGTTTTCATGACTGTATTCTCCATTTAGAAAATGTAAAATTTGCAAAATAAAAATATCAGGTTAGAAACACAAATTTTTACTTTGTAAAAAATATTCTCCGTTCATAAATACTTACACTCGGCTTTGATTGCGGCACTGTTGATGGGCATGTACGGATGTCGGGCAGCATATTGCGGACGGAAGATATCTCGGCATATCCGCCGAGCAATCCTGGTCAGCTTTGTGGTATGTAGGTAAAAAGCTTGACGCGTTTTCATGGCAAATTTTGGGCTTCCGCTGGTTCTCATGGTAAGGCTATGAGGACTCTAGTGTGGAAATAAGAAACAGTATCATTAAGTGGATGAAATCAAACAAGGAATAAACGTTTGGACAAACTTGAACCTAAGCTTTGTATATAAAATCACGTACAAGAACACAATGGACGAGATTTAATGCCACCTGAGTTCAGCGGCAGTGAGAGATGTCCGCCGACCTCTGACTTTTTTAAAGGGGAATTAACTTACAAACATGGTTTTGCGTTGTAAGTTAATTGCCCTTTAAAAAAACATCTGAGTTCGGTGGACACCTCGCACTGCCGCTGAACTTGGGCGACATTAAATCTCACCCTAGATGTTTAATATGGACAGGTATAGTGGTGTTTCTGTACTCATCATGATGTGATCACCACAGGCAGCAATACAATACTGTAATGGTGTAAAAAAAGTGTATATATAGAAGGTAGCGGATTCGGTTTTACTCGGTTCTTTTTGGCAAATTATCGCAATTTCGGATTTTTCCGATTGGCTATCAGCTGTCACGTGGTTTGGATAGTCATTAAGATCCCGCTTTGAGACCCAAGAAAAATGGAACACGCTCACCCTCTAATATATGTCCTCTTATCTATTATAAATGGACACCATTATACATTTACATGGATAATCTATTTCAGAGTGACTGATGAAACATTTCACAGCAATTCATTTACATTGAACAATATCTATTAAATCGCATAATTCTTCGCTATAAAATGTTCTCTAGCTATACACAACATTGCTCACAACTCTGCTGTTTCCCAAAAGAAAAAAAAGAAAAACTAAACAGCTGAAATAAAATAAATAAAAGCGTAAAAACAAAAAGGAAGGTCTCATCGCTTTTTTCTAAACTTTTATTCAGCATTTTTGTAATATAATTGCAGTGGGTAGAATATCTATTGTATACAGCCTGTGTATAATATTGTTATTATAAGGTGGGGTTGTATTATTCCAGAGCTGGGAAAAAATATATATTTTTTTAAAATAAATAAATAAAATAAAAAACCCTTTTTTTTGGTTTAACCCCCCAAAAAATTCATTAACTTTTTAATGAAAAAAATGTAATCCTGCTTGTTATAATTATACTGTGAAACATTGCTATGTATTAGAAATCTTGATCAACCATGTTTTAATGCTTCATAGCATTAACAATACAAAGTTATTAGGCTTTGATATGATTTACATAAAATTTTTCAATAAAACCAATTTTAGACTAAACATAATTAAACATGCAGAAAGTACTTTTCAGAGAACCGCACAAACACAAAAAAGGAGTTAAGCATTATCACTAGAGACGTCACAAGGTTTTGAATTGAAGAAAACATGAGATAAACCATAAGATGTTTATCTGTTTAATGCGTTGGTGTTGTTTATTCTTTAAGATTGTGAGTGTTAACTGTGGGCTTTTTTCACATCCTATGGGTGAGAACTTGATGCTAGGCAGATTTAGCACCTTTCTTATCTGATTCACCTCCCTTCAGATGGAGCCGCTCCCATTGCATCATCCGCTGTCCCACGCCATACACCAGAATGGGGCTTGCGCGCCCCATTTTAGGCAATCCGAGTCCACCAGCTATAGTGCCATGGCGAGCTAGCGGCAACACGGAGAGAGGCTCCACCTGTATATCTTTATTGTGTGTGTGATTTAGTGCATGGGTTTATCTTAATTAAATGAAGACCACAAGCAACAAGAGTGGTGAATAATACCAGGGATTCCCTTACAATAGGCATTTTTTTAAAAAAAAGTCGCTATGTTGTGTCGGGTCCCATATGAAATGCCGGCGGTCGGAATCCCGACCGCCGAAATGCCGACATGGGGGGGACGTGGAGCGCCCCCCCCTTGCGGGCTCGCTGTGCTTGCCACGCAGCGGGCCCGGTGCCTCGCTACGCTCGGCACGCTATTTTATTCTCCCTCTATGGGTGTCGTGGACACCCACGGAGGGAGAAAGTTTCGGGATTTTGGCGGTCGGGATTTCGGCGGTCGGGATTCCGACCGCCGGCAAATTGACTGCATCCCGTTGTGTCTGTACACAGTCACATCATTAAAAAACACATTTGGTTTAATCAAAGGTGGTTTATACCGGCCAACCCTGTATTATTCCAAATAAAATGCATATATATGTCCTGACTAACCCTTATCCAAAATGCTCGGGAGCAGAAGCATTTTGGATAACGATAATTCCATAACTCTGACCATTTGTATATTTCGATGAGGTATCTTGAGGACAGGACCTATGTGTGAAAAAGTGCATTTATGTTGTATAAATGCATGAAATGCACAAAAATATATTATTTGTGCATGAAACAAGGTTTAGAAACATGAAACACAGTTTGCGTACTAAGTCTGGCACTGGATTTGAATGCCATCATTTTCTTGCACACATTTAGTGCCAGCTGCATATCATAGTGCCAGCTGCATAGCATTGCCAGCTACAGATGTCCACGGTAGTGCCAGTAATATAAAAATGAAGGAAAATGTTATACCAATACAAGTAATTCTTAAACTATTATGCAAATTTGTAAAAGTATTCAGTGAAAATAAATTACTATGTGGCGACAGACAGCTATATAGCTTATTTTTTAATGGAATTAATGTGCTACACAAGTTGGTTATTTATCAGAAAATAAATGCAAAAAAAAAAGCAATTTTTTTTACTAAAATCACTACTGGGGACATCTGTAGCTGGCAATACTGACTACATGATATGTAACTGGCACTACTGGGACATCTGTAACAGCACTACTAGGGACATCTGTAACTGGCACTACGGAGGACAAGATATATAACTGGCACTTCTGGGACATCTGTAACAGCACTACTGAGGACATGATATGTAACTGGCACTCCTGGGACATCTGTAACGGGCACTACTGGGGACATGATATGTAGGTGGCACTAAATATGTACAAGAAAATGATTGCTTAGCATTTAAATTAAGTATATAAGATAGTGCACAAACCTTGTTTCATGCACAACTAAAATATTTGTGTGTATTTCATGTGTCTGATGTGTTTGTACAACATAAATGCGAGATACCTCAAGATACATCGTTGAAATATAAAAATATTCTAAAATACAGAATAATCCATTACTCGAAATTTTTCTGGTCCCGAAAATGTTGGATAAGGGATACTCAACCTAGCACCCCTGTAATTAAAAATCAGCAATTTAAAATGTCCTCCCAAGATATTGCAGTTCTGATAGATTTAGCATTTGTTATAAATAATGGATCATTGCGGCTTCCTTTGTCTCAGTATTTTTCTAGGGATCAATCTGGAAAGCAAAAATTGGGGTTCAAAATAGCTAAACTATATCATAACTTTTATTTCTCTCACACCAGATTTAAAAAGATCACATACAAGAAAAACATTTTTGATAAAGTGCACAGTTTTCACGCGTGTATACATAAAACGCCAGAACTAACCACTGCCCAACAGTATCCAGTCCAAACTGTGTGTGCCTTACCAGTTTATCCACACATCTCCAATTAGACAAACTTCACATGAACCTCATTAACTATTTCCACATCAAATGCTCCACAATACTATTCCATAAACAATATCATATATAGAAAAAGCTCAAAATATGCAGAAAGATTATACATATTTATGTATTATTATATACAGCTATAAAAGAGCAGTTTTCCATAGATAAAGTTTACTGCTAAATATTTAAATAAAAATAGATTTTAGTGCAAATTATATCACAAATTCAAACTAATTTACGGTATATTAATTTGAATTAAAAGCATAAAATACAGTATATATATATATATATATATATATATATATATATATATATATATATATATATATATATATATATATATAACAATATTTTGTAGAAGCAGGCACTCACCATAGGCAATTTTTCAGGGTCGAAGCAAAATTTTTGGTACTTCTGTACTTTCACGGCGCCAGCATGGCGCCGCGCGTCAGAGTCCCCTTGCGGGGCACGCTTCGCTCGCCCACGCTGCGGGCTCGGTGGCTCGCTACGCTCGCCACGCTAATTAAAATCAACTCCATGCCAACATGGATAGTGGAGGTATGAACTATCCATGTTGGCATGGCGTTAACTTAGTTTATTTTACTTAATTAGTGGCGAGCGTAACCCGGAAGTACGCGTGGCGCCGTGAAAGTAAAGAAGTACCAAATTTTTTTATTCAGTCATAGCTGGAGTCGACGTTTCGATCCTCAACAGGGACCTTTGTCAAGACAACAAGTATCCAAAGGACTGGAGGCACAAGGCAGTGTCTTGTGCCTCCAGTCCTTTGGATACTTGTTGTCTTGACAAAGGTCCCTGTTGAGGATCGAAACGTCGACTCCAGCTATGACTGAATAAAAAAAATTTGCTTCGACCCTGAAAAATTGCCTATGGTGAGTGCCTGCTTCCACAAAATATTGTTATATTTGGGACTTAGTTGCCTCTAAAAGTGGAGCACCGCCGAGTTGAACCAGGAGTTTATTGAGTGCGGTATCTCACACCTACTATACATATATATATATATATATATATATATATATCTCTTCATAAAAAAATTTACAAATGTCACAAATTTAATTTGAAGCCTTTGGAATGTGTTTAGATAAATCCAAAAGGATTCTCGATGGGCTAAATTTTGTTTTCGATCTCCACAATGTTGATTTACATCAGTGGTCGCCAACCCGTCACCCGGTAGCGATCTGCCCGTCCATCTCCCGCTTCCCTTCTGAGGGGATGAGAGCATCTCTCCTTCCCCTCACTGTATCCCTGTAGCCGTAAGCCAATCAGAGCTTGCGGGTCGAGAGCAAATTGATTGTTTGACGGCCCAGTCGCAGGGACACAGTGAGGAGAAGAAGAGACACGCAATGTGCTGTGCTCTCCTCCCCTCAGAAGGGAAGTGGGGGAGCAGGAGGAGACAGCACTGCATTTGGTCACCGGACTCACCTCTCTCCGGGAGCAGCAGCAACAATGGTGAGTTGTGCTGCTGCTGTGAAATTCTGGCACATTGGGGGCATATGTGTATCTGGCACTATCAGTGGCATATGGATATCTGCCACTGCACTATTGGGGGCATATGTGTATCACGCCCCCATTTTCATTGGCCGCACCCCAAGTGGCTACACCCATTTTTTTGTTGCACACACACACACAGTACCGACAAAGTATTTATTTAGACTGGCAGCACAATCGGACTGCTGGGGGGGTATTGGGGCATTGTGTAACTGGCACTGCTGGTGGCATGTATATATATATGGCACAGAGTCTATTCAGAGAGGTTGGTGGTATGGCCAGCAGCTCTCAGAGCTGGGTACCACGATAGTAGGTCATGATCCCTTTTTTGGGCACATTCAGCACACGCAGATGTCCCTTCTACTCTGCCTCCAGTGTTGGGAGGTATGTATGTGGCATATTGGACATTGCGTTGTGTGGAATATTGTGTTTGGGCATTGTGGTAGGTGGTAGGTGGTAGGTGGCATGTGTCAGGGGCATTACAGTGTGTGGCATAATGTGTAAAGGGCATTTTTTAATTATTATCCAGATTTTTTATTTTATACATTTTAGTAGCTCTTCAGATGGTTTATTTTGTCTTAAGTAGCTCACGCCCCCTAAAAAAAGGTTGGAGACCACTGATATACATTAACATGCTCTATACCCTTAAAGCTAAATGTATCCAACAAAGAGTTGTGGTATTGCTGAAAGTGCTTAGGTATACTACTACTAGTAACCTATATTTTATATTTCTCATATACTCCAGCATATGAATCTGTCTCTGTCTTACAATATATACCTTTTTTCCCAATTCCACACTGTATTTGACAAATAATGAAAGTAGTTTGACAGGTAATAAAACCTTCCTTTTTTCCTCTTTCTTGTATATTAAGGGCTTGAGATCATATATTGAAAGATCCAAGTGGTATTTTACAGCTTTTTGACAATTATGTCTGGGAAGATGGACACTGTTGGGGTGCCATTGTTGCAGAAACTCTATACTCAAAAATCTGTAAAATGGACAATCAGATTCTAGCTAATATCTTATAGAAGGTGCTAGATTCATAAGTAGAATCCGATTGGTTGCTATCTACATTATCACACTCTTCCAAAAACTTACACTTTAGTTAAATTTGGTTGAGAAGGTTAAAGATTTTAGAATGGATTGTTTGTATTTCATATTGAATAATAAAAGTTGTGAATTCAAAAGGGGTGTAATATAATCAGCGGGGCCGCAAGGGGAACCACCTTTGCACCAAGTCTGGCAAATTTATATGTAGGTGCCTAGGAAGAAAAATATATTCATGGTGAAAACCCTGCTAGAGAAAATATAAAATGATATAAGATTAAAAGACGACGGAATGATCATCTGGAAGAGGAATAGACTGGTATTCACTGAAATCGGTAAATTATTGAAACCGTAATGAGTTTAATGTAAGGTTTACCTAAAGATTCCAGGAAGGAAAGAAATTGGGTTTATAGACTTGGTCTCTACTAGATTGGTGCCCACAATATAAAAAGGATTAAAACAGTATACGTGTATATAAAAAAATGTGACTAGCAACAGTACTCTACGTTGTCAAATGAAAAAAGAAAAGCCCCTTTTCACAGTTGACCCGGGTAAGAAGGAACAAGTACCCGAACAAGTAGAAGTATACAGTAAGAGGTTAAAAGAAATATTGAAGGCTTTTTTTCATGCTCACCCTGTATGTCTATATACGCTCATAAGGATAGAAAAAAAAAAATTTTGATCCAGAAAAGACGAAAAGCGGAAAATAGAAGATTTTAGTAAAATGTCAAACTATAGGGTTTGGAGACTATAGAGACTTCCAAATACTACTCCCTTTGTTGAAATTCACAAGCTTGTTAGTAAAGATGAGTCCCAAGTGTGGTACAGCAGGCAAGTCAATGGCAGGCAGTTGTTTCAAGCTTTTTCAATGCTCTTTAGCTTGAAACGCGTTGGTACCACTGCCTGCCAAGTATCAACAAAGGGAGTAGTATTCGTAACGCTATCATCTCAAAATCATCCTGACACTCACCACCATCTGTGGGTATGAACTTTTCTTTTATGTGGAACTCACTTATATTTTTCCACTATCTGTCCGTTTTCTCGTTCTTTCATGTGACTGTATGCCAATATATACGCATTTCTTACTGTAATAAATTTTTATTGTACATATTCACTGCGCCAAAAGGTGTTTTGTGCAAAATACCCCTTTTTTTTCACTATGGGGAAAAAAAGTATATAGGCAAGACAAAGACCAAAGACTTGCAAGATGTAACATGAGAAATATATATAGAAAAAATATGGTTACGTATCACCGGCTATACCTAGGCAATTTTAGGAATGCCAAAACTTCTTGTTCACTTCGATCCAATTAGTTAAGTGTATAGAGCATTTAGTTGTAGATCAAAAGGGGTGGAGGTAGAAAACGATAATTAGCCCAGCGAGAACTTTTTGGGACTTATACGCCAAACCCTTTTATGTCCAAAGGGTTTAAAAGAAGTGTGCAACATTGTTCTGATTCGTTCAGCGCTTCATTTTCCCTAGTTCGTTGTATATGAAGTTACATATTTTTATTAGAATATATTCTATGGCAATACGTTTTATAAATATGTATTTTATGATTTGTTTAATGTTATATGAATGGATTTGAATTTGTGATGGAAACACACTTATAATCTAGGATTTCTATTTAAATATTTTTTTAAATTAAAAAATTGTATCTATAGAAAATCTCTTTATATATAGATTTTGTTTTAGAACTACAATTATATATAATATTAATAAATATAAATTTATTATGGAGAACTTCTATTTTGTGTAATATTATCTCATCTTTTAGATGTAGAGAAAGTTAATGAGTTTAATGGGAAGTTTGACCAATTAGAGGTCTGTAGAGTATTTATTGCTATGCTAAAGAGGCTAAGCTGGTGAGGCACAAGCAGATCTGACAGCAGAACGAGGCTTGAATCGAGTGGATGGTGTAATCCGACTAGAGTACAATTGGGAGACCTGAAAGCGTGGATACTGTGGAGGCTCGTTAGCGCTGAAGTTTAGTATACATGCGTGCAAACTGGGACTTTCAATTTTGTGCAGCTGGATTTCTTTTATATTTTTGGGAAGTCCTGGTGAGTGCCCTTCTATTTAGCAACTGTATGTATGTACACTATTCTATCGCCAAGACCCGCCATCAGACAGAAGGGGCGCGCGCCCCATTCCGTCTGAGACCACTGACGCCTCCCCACCGCTCACCCCTCGGTGCCCGCAGCCCCCCCCCTAACCCTGCCCATCTCCCTGAAGCAGAGACGGGCAGGGATTCTGCTCTCCGCCGTCAGGTGACAGAGGGGCGCGTCCCCATCAGATGGCGTGCCTCACCGCTAGCAGAGGGGATCTGGCGAGAGCTGGTGCTGAAAGAGAAGAGCTCCTTGTGTGTGTATAATTATATATATATATATATATATACATATACACACACACACACACACACACATAAATACATACACATACACACACACACACACATATACACACACACAAAAATACATACACACACACACACACACACACCTGTAATCTGTGCTTGTTACTTCAAGACAAAGTACAGTTTGTAATTTTTGCCACCATGGAATACAAATACACTTAACCCTTGAGTACCAACATCTGAGAGATGTTCAAAATATCCAGAAAAAATACCAGTGTCGCTCAGATTTGTTATATAAATTCAAATGTTGTCCACAAAAAATAAAATAAAAATAAAGGATTATATTTCTTATATAGGTTAACATTCCAGGTCATTATGTTGAATAAAAAAATTGGAGGGCAATTTTCCCACCTGAAGGATCACTGTAGGTCAGACCAGGCCAACCTGTGGCGCTCCAGCTGTTTTGAAACCACAAGTTCCAGCATGCTGTGCTATAGGTTGGCAGTTAGGGAATGTTAAAACTGTGGCTATGCATGCTGGAGAGCCACGGGTTGGCCAGGCCTGTGTAGGTTATTTTCGCATTGGATGGAGCCACTACAGAACACAGAAATGGAATTTTATGGTAGAGGATTGCACCGTTTTTTTCACCCCATATTGAATATCCAAGGCGTGAAGAGATCTATGTAATTGCAAAATGTAATTGGCTTTATGTGCACCACAGAAGCTGTGTGTGCAGCCAGGGGCACCGACAGGTTGGCCAGGCCCCGTAAAAAAAGAGGGGGCATGGCCACACCTGTGAAAAAAAGAGAGTGAGATAGAAGACAGGCAGCTGCTGCAGCTGTCTCTCCCCCCAGCTCAACGCATTGCACTGAGCAGCGTGTGCTGAGCTGGGGAGAGAGGCTGTGCTGCGGCAGCAGCCTGGCATCTCTCTCCTCCAATGTCTGGCTCTGCAACAGGGGGAGCGGGATCCAGGCCCCTCCAACAGACCCAAGCCCAGCAAATACTGTAGTACCTGCCCTCCCTCTAGATGCCACTGGGTGCAGCTACATTTCTCTATGCCCACTAATTGAATTTCCATCACAAATCTTCCCAATTGAATCGTATTTAATGACTGTGACCTATACAGTATCGCCTTCTAGTCTGTACCTCATATGCAATTGTTTGCCTAGCTTAATTAGTGCGAGTCTTTCAATTGTGGCATAATGATAACAATTTGCTCCATGTTAACCTTACAAAGCTATGCTTTGTCTGAAAATCTTACGTTTTGGGCCATCAGAGCTGTTCTGAAGATGCAACAATTGGTGCTGTCCCCTTTATGCAGCAGATTTCTAGAAGACATGAGCATCTCCGTTCGTTTCCACAGAAATCGGAGACTTCGGAGATGGTGTGAGCTAGAGGCCTAAAGCCCCCCCCCCCTCCCCCCATACACGGTCCGTTTAACGGAGCCGTTCTGTGCTGAAACAGCACACATCGTATCGGATCGCATCCCTAGTGCATGCAGTGTGCATGCACTGCGATCCGATACTTTTTGTACTAGGTAAACATTGTATGTGCAGCACATACTTTTTGTACCGTACTATGTGATGCGCGGGAGCGCGCATCGCATAGTACAAAACGGAGCCGCCGAAAATGGAGCGTGTATGGGCTCCTTAACTCTCGGAGGCAATGAAGTCACCTGCCACCAGGCTCCTGCTCCCAAGGGGGTACCTATCCTCCCCTGCGCCAATTAGAATCAGTTCATTTACGGCCACTGACATTGCTTCTTTCTCATAACCCTTTTCTAAAGTGTCACACCCTGTTTTAGAACCCAAAACCTGTCTTACTGGAGACAGACACCTTACTGATTGAGCTATTTGGGGGGCAGCATTATTTATCTTGCCTCCGGGCACCTGGGATGAACTTACGCCACTGGCGTTGACAGTCGCTTCTTAAAACTATTAACACAAGCCCCCCCCCCCCCCAAAAAAAAAAACACTTGGTGGTAGCAATGGCTACTACAACTAGCAATGGCATTACTACTAGGAGAGAATGGGGCTTGCCGCAACTATGCTAATAAACTTCTGTCCAAAAGGGACAGAAATGTAAATATTGGTTATAATTTGCAACCAAAAGAACCCACTACCAGGAATCAATGATTAACATTCTTAAATGTTTACAGCCAACATTGGCTTTATTATATTTTCCCGGCAAAGCTAAGTGAGTTGATGAATGATCTTTCGGCATCTTGACCACAACGTAGTGATACCACCGGTCCATAAACTTGATGGCTGTGTAAAAGGATTGTAGAAGACAATATGTCCCGGGTATAAAAAATGTTGCCAGACAGGTCAAAATGATGAAGGAATAAGAAAATGAATACTAATTTCCACCACACCCACTATCTTGCCATTACGAGAAGTGTTATGTTGCCTTGGTTTGTATTTGTAAAATTAAAATAACTAGAAGCCAACGTGTTCCATTTCTTTTATTATAAACAATAAATAAAACAAAACCATAGTATGATCTATAACATAACATATCTTTAGGACGTACTACCTTCAGATCTACATACCGTAAACAAGAATTTTTTTTTTTTATCACAATGGCTCTCAGGTTAACGGAATGTTTTTTGTTTGTTTTTGTTTTACTCACATAGTAACATCGGACGTATGCAGTAAAAAAGAAACTCAATGCAAACAAGGGTAAACAGCGCAACCCTTTTAAGAACGCTGTGTAACAACTTTAAACTTGCGTTTTATGCTATTTCACATGAATTATAATGTTAGAATACTGTTTATACAGATTGCATACATCAGTAACGGGAAACAAATAATCCTGACCTGGTGAAAGATGTTCTTACATAGAATAACAAAATGTAACACTATATTACTAACCTAACATACACATTTTTAAAGACTGAAATATACAGAAATTTGTCCTGTTCATTAACAAAAAGGTTACAGCGCTTGTTACGGAACCCCCAGGAGATGTGGTTTATGGAAGCCATCTCTGACCATGCATATTTTTACCAGGTAGACCAAATGCTGGAAATTGAGGTAGGATTTGGCAAGCACGCGTTGATTGGCCATTGCACCGGTAGCAAACAGTGAAATTGTACGATGCATAGCAGACACGGAACACATGTAACAAAACTCCAGAACTGGAAACACATTTAAGATCTAGAGTCTTAATTGTCCATAGCAGTGTAGGAATCTTCCTGGGACTGCTAATAACTGGAAAATGGCTCGGGATAACTTATCAACCAGGCTCGAACTTTCTTACATCGCCCGTCAAGCTGTTACACCACAAACATTACTAATCTTCTTAGGGTGGTTATAAGGAAACACGGAAAATATGTGACTTTGCAAATCTTCTTTCAAGCACTTAATGATGTGGAACGAATGTAGCTGGGCGTGGACCAGTTGTCAACTGGGTTATTTTTCCCATGTGGAGGGTGTCCTGCCAATGTACTGGAAGTTACAGGAGATTGCTTCTCTAAATGACTACGTTGGTAGGTTCTCATCGGGGTTGCCAAATAAACGTGATGCTTCCACTGAGCCAATGGTAGCGGAAATGACAGTTGTTGGGATATCCATCAATGTCGTCAATCGTGACTTATGTGTGGGTTCTTTTTTTTCCAATAATAATATATTGACCATAATCAAATACATGCTCGCGAAGCTCCATTCTGGGTTTAAGGAACACAAGCTGCAGAAACAGTGGGTGCACCCTTAAGTTTGTGTGCTACATAGCCGATCGGTGCAGAGGAGGAAGCATGAAGATCCTTCCGGAACCCATCCTTAAACGTCCGCCACTTCACATGCAGTTCTCGGACTGTTTAAAAAAACAAACACAGATTTTTATTTGAAAGTTGAAAAAAAAAAATTGATGATGTTCTTTTTCCATTTACAGAAGAACAAGGTTTGGAATCATGCATGCAAGGTGTCAGGGAAGTTGGCAACGTGTATTGGTAATTAGAAAAAGTATGAACATGCATGATTAGCTATTAAATAAAGTTAACATTGATAGGAAACATGCACAGGATAGTATAGGTCAGAGACTATAAAAAACCACACCGATATATATAAGCATTAACAAATACCCTTTGTACTTCTTTCCAGTTGAGAAAGGGACTCCCAATTTGGAACCTCCTCTTGGTAGGCAGTCTCCCAGTTGCCTTCAGTTTTATTCCGGCTGTAATGGTGGGTACGGGTGTCATCGTAAAGCTTTGGGTGTACTTGCATGGAGTTGGTCAGCTTCTCGGCATCCATAATGCCAGTCACACCCTTCTGCACGTGCGAGCTTCCCGTCTGAAAACAGGAAGTTTATAAAAATTTTCAAGGCAACCCAAACGCATGTGTTAACTGCACACGTAAATGCTTGCCAACCGCCATGCGTTCCCATTGAAACGAATGGAATTTTTAAAATTTATTTCGTAGATGCGTGTTGAACTCTCTGAAGTGAAAAGGGCAGCGTTCTAAAACAACAACAAAAAAATTCAAGCTAAAACGCACAGATAATGAACAATAAATATTGTCTCCCTGGGCACATGGGTTGTATTTTGCCATAAGTTTAAATAATTGTGGACAAAATGCTTATATTATACACACACACACACACACACACACACACACACACACACAAACACTCATTGCCCAACATTAACGTCCACAGAATGGAATCTGTAATGGTTTAACAACATCCAGCTGTTGTTACTAAATAACCCCTTTCACATAAAAATCCCAGATCCGACCCAGTATTTGGAACACTGTTCCAATTCAGGTTGGATCCAGGATTTTTCCTGCTTACACAGGGGCAACGCTTGGAGATGACATCATCTTCAAGTGTTGGGACCGCCGATCGCCATGCTGGGGGCAAGCCCAGCACCAAGGTAAGCTGCTGGGTTGCCCCCTGCCTCCATGCACCGCTAGCCAAACCCCCGCCCCCCCCAACCGTGTGGTGAATGGATGCCACACACAGGCATCCATTCGTCTCCTCCCTGCCTCCGCTGCTGCCTGCACAGTACAGCACACAGCAGCAGAGGCTGTGTGCCGTGCCCCCCCCCCCCCACACACACACACACAGTCAGATGTGGACCTGAAACGTCGACTAACCTTCTAAAGATGTACTATTAAAGTCTTGCTTTTTAAACAAAGGACTCTGAAAAAGTCTGGTGAGTGCGCTCCCTATTGGATAGAGATAGAATATATATACATATATAAATATATATCATATCTGCTCGTGGATCCCTCATCCAGCCATTGGCCAAATATGTCGACTCATTTTTGCAACCCCTAGTCCGATTGGGCGAAAGTTACATTCGTGACACCGCAGATTTTATGGACAGATTACTTGAGATAGACATCGGAGGTGAACAGATTCTTCTAGCAACTATGGACGTAAACTCTCTGTACACAGTGATCCCCCATGATGATGGCCTAAGGACACTCAGAGAAGCACTGCAGGGGAGAACCACACGAGAACCACCCACTGCATTCCTAACCGAACTGGCAGAACTGGTACTCAAATGCAACCATTTCCTGTATCTCGATGCATATTATGTCCAACAAGCGGGAACAGCAATGGGGTCGAACCTGGCCCCGTCCTACGCAGGACTGTATATGATTGATTACGAGACGAGACAACGCACATCTTTCCCATATATCATCCGAAAATGAAACTGTACAAGCGCTTCATCGATGACATTTTTATTGTGTGGACAGGGACTCAAGCAGAGTTCATTGAAATGGTAGACACCCTGAACCAGAAACCGCACCCCATCAGGTTTACATACCAAGTTGAAGAATCATCAATTCATTTTCTGGACATTAATATCACCCATGATGGAAATAAATTCAACACCAACCTGTTCCACAAGAGCACGGACCGTAACACCCTCCTACTCAGCTCCAGCCAACATCCACCGACTCTGAAAGAGAATCTACCAGTCTCTCAGTTCATGAGAGTGATACGCAACAACACAGACTCCAGAATAATGGAGAAACAACTGGATAAGATGGCAGAGAAGTTTAGAGAGAGAGGCTATTCGAACAAGACCATTACAAGATGCCGACAGAAAGCCTACCGAAACTCAAAGAAACCGACTTCTGCACCTAAGAAAGGTGACACAAAGGATAGAATGATCTTCGTTAGCACGTTCGATAACGTCGCACACCGGACACAACAGAGCCTACAACAACACTGGCTCATCGTTGCCAGCGACAAGAATTTAAAACTACAAAACACCGGCCCACCCATGATGGCATACAAGAAGGGGCCTAACCTGAAACAATTATTGATGCGACCCATGGTGCATCCCAGTGAACCAAAGCAGACGGCATGGCTTAGCATCAAGAAGATGGGTTGTTTTCGTTGCACCGGCTGCATCACATGCAGCAGCATGAAAACCGGCCCAACATTTCCTCACCCCCATACAGGACGTCCCATAAAGATAAAACACAGGTTACACTGCCAATTGGATCATGTCATTTATCTCCTGAATTGTCCTTGTGGGCTAGCCTACGTAGGCATGACCACAAGGAAGTTCAGGGAGAGAATGGCAAACCACAGGTATGCGATACGTGTTGCCATCGAAACTAAAAAGGCAGAGCAACCTGTACCCAGACATTTCCTACAAGCAGGGCACCAAACCACCACACTACGTTGTCGGCTGATTGACTGGATTCCACCACCACCTAGGGGTGGGAATAGAGCACTCCTTCTGAAGAAAGCAGATGGATCCATGTTTTGGACACACTATCCCCTAAGGGGATGAATGAGAACAACCCTCTATCCAACTTTCTGAGGTGAACGCAGCAGAAGATGCGAGACTGAACTCCCGGCAACGAGACAAACTGGACTATGATGTATGGATAAGTGCACTTGGGCGATGAATGATGCCTGACACTGGACAATACAAGGGTCCAGAAGGCTTGAGCCAAGAGTGTGCTACCCACAGAGGTCAGATATAGACCTCCATAGCAACCGGCACGATGGGCATGGAGGCAGTAGAAGAACATCGCCATCCCATGGAAACCAACATAATTACAGATGCAGACAGCACACTCAGGCGATGAATAAGACCATCACCTGGACTATATACACGTCCAGGGGGGTCTGAGCCAAGAGTGTGCCAATGTATACATATCAACCAGTTCATTAACCTGGTGGCTAGACCTTACATGGACCACAGACTCTGTTATGACGTTTGGAACAACACAGACTGAACACTGCTTGGGAACATATCTTCCCGATTTTTTGATAATGTTTTGATAATGTTTTGGTTACAATGGTATATAGCAAGACAACAGTTAAAATATCTTTTTTGCCAATTTAGACATAACTATCGTGAAATTGTTTATTAATACAGATTTTTTGTAGAAAAGGACACGGCTCTGCCGTGGACAACACATCTGTTTCGTGGACAGACGGTGTGTGCAAACCCTTGTCCTGGTCTTGCACACATATTTAAATTAATTTAAATTAAATGAATATGACAAAACTATATATATATATTTTTTTTTTTTTTTGATTTTTCATTATAAACCACTCGGACCTGTCACATACCCGAGATACATAAACACATTCTTATCCCCACATAGGCACACACTTTGACACACTAATCTAGACACAACAGATCTAGACACAACCCCACACAGTAAATCATCCCCGGTTATATTCACAATATGACACAGACTTCCACATACTTTATATCTCTCACCACTTTGCGCACACGGTCCCGCACTTGTAAATAACCAGCGGTACAACCAAACTCATCAGCACCTTAGATTGCACTAGACACAGTATACAACACACCTCGCCACACACTTTATCTCTCACACTGTTGCACGCTCACACCTGGGACCGCTGGAGACCAGGAGAAGATGCCAGAGGCCTGCTGTGGACGCCCGGGGACTGCGCGGACGCCGAGGGACGCCCGGGGACCATCAGGGGACAGGTAAGTATGGCTTCAAAAAAAATATTCTAAAAACCGGAAAATTCCCCTATCCGAAATGCTCGCGGTCCCGAGCATTTCGGATAGGGGATACTCAACCTGTATATATTTATTTCAAGAAAAGAAGCGGCACTCCAGGACTTGTATAAAGAAGTCACACTCTATTCATCAATCTACGTTTTGGTTTTGTCATTCCTGATGACGTTTTTTTCCACAAAACCGAAACATAGATGGTACTTGTTTCCTAGCACGGCGCCCACGATATTCAGTCGTATGGCATCGTTTTCAATTTAAAATTGTATACCATTGTATATGACATACAATGGCATACAAAGCAATGCGATTTTAAATTGTATAAGCACCCTAATGGGTTTTTTCAATGTTAAATTGTCCCCTATACGATTTGTAATTGTATAAGCACCTTAATAGGTGCTTACAATGTTTAATGCACCCCCACTACCAACGCCAACCCGAAGCGTGGCAAGCGCAGCGAGCCCGCGAAGGGCAGCGGTACACGTCCTCCGACCTATTCATACCCCCACTATCCACGTCGGCGTGGAGTTGATGCTATATAGTGTGGTGAGCGCAGCAAGCCCCGCGAGGGGACGCGCATTACTTCACATGTATTCCGCGTCCGCTGCCCACGCTTCGGGCTCGGTGCTCTCGCCACACTATATAAAATCAACTCCATGCCGACGTGGATAGTGGGGGTATGAAAAGGTCGGAGGACACGTACTGCCGCTCCTCGCGGGCTCGCTACGCTTCAGGTTGGCATTGATAGTGCGGGTGGAGTGGGGGTGCTTTTAACATTAAAAACACCCATTAGGTGCTTATACAATTTAAAATTGTATACCATCGGCTAACATCGCATACCCTCGTATGCCTTATGCGATGGGCGCCGTGCTAGGAAACCATGTAGATTGATGAATAAAGAGTGACTTCTTCTTTATACAAGTCCTGGAGTGCCGCTTCTTTTCTTGAAGGATACAAATTTGCTGTTGAAGGCACCAGGCAAGTTAAATCTATAACAGAGTGCCGATTATTATATATATATATATATATATATATATATATATATATATATATATATATATATATATATATATATATATATACATACATATACACATACATACACACATACATACATACATACATACATACACACACACACACCCATTGTACCTACCATCATTCGTCAATTATGTCTCACACAAACTTTCACATACCCAAGTATAAAAGTATTTTTTGAGGTTTTTTCTTTCTAATACAACCTTTAATTTTTTACATTATTTAACTATATTTTTTTTTGCCACGCAGGTTTAAAGTAGTTGGTTGTCACAGAATAAATTGATAACTAATATACTATATAAATAAATAATACACACACACATACTGTATAGTATAGTGGAACGGAATATGGCAGTATAGTATAGTATAGTGGAACGGTACATAGCAGTATAGTATAGTGGAACTGAACATGGCAGTATAGTATAGTGGAACGGAACATGGCAGTATAGTATAGTATAGTGGAACGGACCATGGCAGTATAGTATAGTGGAACATGGCAGTATAGTATAGTGGAACGGACCATGGCAGTATAGTATAGTGGAACATGGCAGTATAGTATAGTGGAACGGAACATGGCAGTATAGTATAGTGGAACGGAACATGGCAGTATAGTATAGTATAGTGGAACATGGCAGTATAGTATAGTGGAACTGAACATGGCAGTATAGTATAGTGGAACGGAACATGGCAGTATAGTATAGTATAGTGGAACATGGCAGTATAGTATAGTGGAACTGAACATGGCAGTATAGTATAGTGGAACGGAACATGGCAGTATAGTATAGTGGAACGGAACATGGCAGTATAGTATAGTATAGTATAGTGGAACATGGCAGTATAGTATAGTGGAACGGAACATGGCAGTATAGTATAGTGGAACGGAACATAGCAGTATAGTATAGTGGAACTGAACATGGCAGTATAGTATAGTGGAACGGAACATGGCAGTATAGTATAGTGGAACGGAACATGGCAGTATAGTATAGTGGAACGGAACATGGCAGTATAGTATAGTGGAACGGAACATGGCAGTATAGTATAGTATAGTATAGTGGAACCGAACATGGCAGTATAGTATAGTATAGTGGAACGGAACATGGCAGTATAGTATAGTATAGTGGAACGGAACATGGCAGTATAGTATAGTGGAACGGAACATGGCAGTATAGTATAGTGGAACCGAACATGGCAGTATAGTATAGTATAGTGGAACGGAACATAGCAGTATAGTATAGTGGAACTGAACATGGCAGTATAGTATAGTGGAACGGAACATGGCAGTATAGTATAGTGGAACGGAACATGGCAGTATAGTATAGTGGAACGGAACATGGCAGTATAGTATAGTGGAACGGAACATGGCAGTATAGTATAGTATAGTATAGTATAGTGGAACGGAACATGGCAGTATAGTATAGTATAGTGGAACGGAACATGGCAGTATAGTATAGTGGAACGGAACATGGCAGTATAGTATAGTATAGTGGAACCGAACATGGCAGTATAGTATAGTATAGTGGAACGGACCATGGCAGTATAGTATAGTGGAACGGAACATAGCAGTATAGTATAGTGGAACGGAACATAGCAGTATAGTATAGTGGAACGGAACATAGCAGTATAGTATAGTGGAACGGACCATGGCAGTATAGTATAGTGGAACTGAACATGGCAGTATAGTATAGTGGAACGGAACATGGCAGTATAGTATAGTGGAACATGGCAGTATAGTATAGTGGAACTGAACATGGCAGTATAGTATAGTGGAACGGAACATGGCAGTATAGTATAGTATAGTGGAACATGGCAGTATAGTGGAACTGAACATGGCAGTATAGTATAGTGGAACATGGCAGTATAGTATAGTGGAACTGAACATGGCAGTATAGTATAGTGGAACGGAACATGGCAGTATAGTATAGTGGAACGGAACATGGCAGTATAGTATAGTGGAACGGAACATGGCAGTATAGTATAGTGGAACGGAACATGGCAGTATAGTATAGTGGAACGGAACATGGCAGTATAGTATAGTATAGTGGAACATGGCAGTATAGTATAGTGGAACTGAACATGGCAGTATAGTATAGTGGAACGGAACATGGCAGTATAGTATAGTATAGTGGAACATAGCAGTATAGTATAGTGGAACTGAACATGGCAGTATAGTATAGTGGAACTAACCATGGCAGTATAGTATAGTGGAACGGACCATGGCAGTATAGTATAGTGGAACGGAACATGGCAGTATAGTATAGTATAGTGGAACGGACCATGGCAGTATAGTATAGTGGAACGGAACATAGCAGTATAGTATAGTGGAACGGAACATAGCAGTATAGTATAGTATAGTGGAACTGAACATGGCAGTATAGTATAGTGGAACGGAACATGGCAGTATAGTATAGTGGAACATGGCAGTAAAGTATAGTGGAACTGAACATGGCAGTATAGTATAGTGGAACGGAACATGGCAGTATAGTATAGTGGAACGGAACATAGCAGTATAGTATAGTGGAACGGAACATGGCAGTATAGTATAGTGGAACGGAACATGGCAGTATAGTATAGTGGAACGGAACATGGCAGTATAGTATAGTGGAACGGAACATGGCAGTATAGTATAGTATAGTATAGTATAGTGGAACGGAACATGGCAGTATAGTATAGTATAGTGGAACGGAACATGGCAGTATAGTATAGTGGAACGGAACATGGCAGTATAGTATAGTATAGTATAGTGGAACGGAACATGGCAGTATAGTATAGTATAGTGGAACGGAACATGGCAGTATAGTATAGTGGAACGGAACATGGCAGTATAGTATAGTATAGTGGAACCGAACATGGCAGTATAGTATAGTATAGTGGAACGGACCATGGCAGTATAGTATAGTGGAACGGAACATAGCAGTATAGTATAGTGGAACGGAACATAGCAGTATAGTATAGTGGAACGGAACATAGCAGTATAGTATAGTGGAACGGACCATGGCAGTATAGTATAGTGGAACTGAACATGGCAGTATAGTATAGTGGAACGGAACATGGCAGTATAGTATAGTGGAACATGGCAGTATAGTATAGTGGAACTGAACATGGCAGTATAGTATAGTGGAACGGAACATGGCAGTATAGTATAGTGGAACGGAACATGGCAGTATAGTATAGTGGAACATGGCAGTATAGTGGAACTGAACATGGCAGTATAGTATAGTGGAACATGGCAGTATAGTATAGTGGAACTGAACATGGCAGTATAGTATAGTGGAACGGAACATGGCAGTATAGTATAGTGGAACGGAACATGGCAGTATAGTATAGTGGAACGGAACATGGCAGTATAGTATAGTGGAACAGAACATGGCAGTATAGTATAGTGGAACGGAACATGGCAGTATAGTATAGTATAGTATAGTGGAACATGGCAGTATAGTATAGTGGAACTGAACATGGCAGTATAGTATAGTGGAACGGAACATGGCAGTATAGTATAGTATAGTGGAACATAGCAGTATAGTATAGTGGAACTGAACATGGCAGTATAGTATAGTGGAACTAACCATGGCAGTATAGTATAGTGGAACGGACCATGGCAGTATAGTATAGTGGAACGGAACATGGCAGTATAGTATAGTATAGTGGAACGGACCATGGCAGTATAGTATAGTGGAACGGAACATAGCAGTATAGTATAGTGGAACGGAACATAGCAGTATAGTATAGTATAGTGGAACTGAACATGGCAGTATAGTATAGTGGAACGGAACATGGCAGTATAGTATAGTGGAACATGGCAGTAAAGTATAGTGGAACTGAACATGGCAGTATAGTATAGTGGAACGGAACATGGCAGTATAGTATAGTGGAACGGAACATGGCAGTATAGTATAGTATAGTGGAACATGGCAGTATAGTATAGTGGAACTGAACATGGCAGTATAGTATAGTGGAACATGGCAGTATAGTATAGTGGAACTGAACATGGCAGTATAGTATAGTGGAACGGAACATGGCAGTATAGTATAGTGGTACGGAACATGGCAGTATAGTATAGTGGAACGGAACATGGCAGTATAGTATAGTGGAACGGAACATGGCAGTATAGTATAGTATAGTGGAACATGGCAGTATAGTATAGTGGAACTGAACATGGCAGTATAGTATAGTGGAACATGGCAGTATAGTATAGTGGAACTGAACATGGCAGTATAGTATAGTGGAACGGAACATGGCAGTATAGTATAGTGGTACGGAACATGGCAGTATAGTATAGTGGAACGGAACATGGCAGTATAGTATAGTGGAACGGAACATAGCAGTATAGTATAGTGGAACGGAACATAGCAGTATAGTATAGTGGAACGGACCATGGCAGTATAGTATAGTGGAACTGAACATGGCAGTATAGTATAGTGGAACGGAACATGGCAGTATAGTATAGTGGAACATGGCAGTATAGTATAGTGGAACTGAACATGGCAGTATAGTATAGTGGAACGGAACATGGCAGTATAGTATAGTGGAACGGAACATGGCAGTATAGTATAGTGGAACATGGCAGTATAGTGGAACTGAACATGGCAGTATAGTATAGTGGAACATGGCAGTATAGTATAGTGGAACTGAACATGGCAGTATAGTATAGTGGAACGGAACATGGCAGTATAGTATAGTGGAACGGAACATGGCAGTATAGTATAGTGGAACGGAACATGGCAGTATAGTATAGTGGAACAGAACATGGCAGTATAGTATAGTGGAACGGAACATGGCAGTATAGTATAGTATAGTGGAACATGGCAGTATAGTATAGTGGAACTGAACATGGCAGTATAGTATAGTGGAACGGAACATGGCAGTATAGTATAGTATAGTGGAACATAGCAGTATAGTATAGTGGAACTGAACATGGCAGTATAGTATAGTGGAACTAACCATGGCAGTATAGTATAGTGGAACGGACCATGGCAGTATAGTATAGTGGAACGGAACATGGCAGTATAGTATAGTATAGTGGAACGGACCATGGCAGTATAGTATAGTGGAACGGAACATAGCAGTATAGTATAGTGGAACGGAACATAGCAGTATAGTATAGTATAGTGGAACTGAACATGGCAGTATAGTATAGTGGAACGGAACATGGCAGTATAGTATAGTGGAACATGGCAGTAAAGTATAGTGGAACTGAACATGGCAGTATAGTATAGTGGAACGGAACATGGCAGTATAGTATAGTGGAACGGAACATGGCAGTATAGTATAGTATAGTGGAACATGGCAGTATAGTATAGTGGAACTGAACATGGCAGTATAGTATAGTGGAACATGGCAGTATAGTATAGTGGAACTGAACATGGCAGTATAGTATAGTGGAACGGAACATGGCAGTATAGTATAGTGGTACGGAACATGGCAGTATAGTATAGTGGAACGGAACATGGCAGTATAGTATAGTGGAACGGAACATGGCAGTATAGTATAGTATAGTGGAACATGGCAGTATAGTATAGTGGAACTGAACATGGCAGTATAGTATAGTGGAACGGAACATGGCAGTATAGTATAGTATAGTGGAACATAGCAGTATAGTATAGTGGAACTGAACATGGCAGTATAGTATAGTGGAACTAACCATGGCAGTATAGTATAGTGGAACGGACCATGGCAGTATAGTATAGTGGAACGGAACATGGCAGTATAGTATAGTATAGTGGAACATGGCAGTATAGTATAGTGGAACGGAACATGGCAGTATAGTATAGTGGAACGGAACATGGCAGTATAGTATAGTGGAACGGAACATGGCAGTATAGTATAGTGGAACGGAACATGGCAGTATAGTATAGTGGAACGGAACATGGCAGTATAGTATAGTATAGTGGAACATGGCAGTATAGTATAGTGGAACTGAACATGACAGTATAGTATAGTATAGTGGAACGGAACATGGCAGTATAGTATAGTGGAACGGAACATGGCAGTATAGTATAGTGGAACTGAACATAGCAGTATAGTATAGTGGAACTGAACATGACAGTATAGTATAGTGGAACTGAACATAGCAGTATAGTATAGTGGAACTGAACATGGCAGTATAGTATAGTGGAACGGAACATGGCAGTATAGTATAGTATAGTATAGTGGAACGGAACATGGCAGTATAGTATAGTGGAACGGTCAGGCTGCACAACCCCTTACAATGTATTCAGGGATGATCCACCTCCTCCAAGTTGATGAACATGAACAAGACAGGGGCGGAATTAGCCCTTGCTGTTCATAAAGAGACAGGAATCGATTTTGAGCTGTGCGCTAGGCTGCGTGTTTTTTTTGGAGCTTGGCGAGCAGGTTAACGCAGCCCCAGCAATCACGTCGCCCAGCCAGCGAATTCACAAGCACAGCTAGGCGAATGGTTAAACGGCATCAATGAAACTGTATTTAAATGGCAACAACATGTGCAGTCTTGCAGCATTTGTACAACACAATTAAGCTTGCTTCCAATTCTGTGGTTGTTTGTATTCAAATTTAAAGTTGGAAACAGATCGGTCAACTGCAACTAGGGAAGCCAATCCTGGGGCATTTTTTCAATCCCGGGAATCGGGATTGAAAAATGCCCAATCCCAGGATTCCTGGGATTGGCTTCCCTAATTAAAAAAACAAAAAAAACACACCCCAGCCGCCGCAAATACTTACATGTGTCTTGAGGTGAATGGATGCTGCACACAGGCAATAGATGGAAACTCCTATTCGCCTTGGCATCTGCCAAGGCGAATAGATGGAAACTCCAATCCCGGGATTGAAATCCCGGTGTTTTTCGGGTCAGATCCCAATCCCGGGATTGGCCACCCTAACTATGACCCTTCCAACTGCAAACTCAATACACTGCCTATAGGGGATATTCAAGTAAGTGTGAACTGCTTTGTACGCCCATGCCCCGCGGCCTAAGTGCAAACTTTCTGGCCGGTGGTTGCCTGGATGACTTGGTACCGAAACATGCTGGGCAGATCTGAATTCTGAACCACCGTTATGAACCAGATACCATACAGTAGGCCCAGTGGACTGGAGGTGCACAACAAGAAGTTCTGATGTGAGCGCAGCGTAGCCATGCAGCGTAGCAGTTTTTGTGGCCAAAACTTGTCTTGTACCTAGGTACCACTGGGGACTGGCATGCCAAACAAGTTCTGGAAGCCATTTTCAGGCAGTGTCCAAAAACTCTCCCTTCACCATCATGACCATGCACCTGCCCAGAAGTCCGGGAAAGTGGTGAATTTTCTGGCATATGAACACATCCAGGAGCTTGTTCCTCTGCTGTACAGTCCAGACCTGCAACTTCATTGTTGCAATGTTCACGATCTTTATAAATATTATACATTTGTGCATCTAGAAACTTCTTGAACAAAATGTCATGTGAAAAATCTTAGCAACAATTTGCAGGAGAGGTGGAACATGAAGAAGGCATCATGAAAAAAAATCATCAGTCCCCAAATTTTCCAAAGGGTATTTGAAGACAGCACGCCAAACAAATCACATGGATATTGCATTGCAAAATAGCATCAGCTGTTTAGTAAATTGCTTGTGATATGGAAAAAAAAGGAGTTTAACCCAGTACAATTTAATCTAAGTTTCATTTTTTAAACGCCTTCCCATTCTGAATAAATACAGTACAAAAGCTTTTCTGCTGCACGAATGGAATAGAAATTTGCCGTAAAAAAACAAAAATCTGTGCTTTTACAACCAGACGACTTTACCCAAATTCTTTGCTCCACATGCGTAATATGTATGTTCAAGCCTAAATATACAAATGAGCTCAAAGCATTTAAAAACAAAAATAATCGTTCTAAAACAAAATGAGCAATTTACTAGAAGACATATAAAAGTTTCAATGACTGGGATGAAGCAAGTGTGACATCAGCAATACTTTGTAGAGAGTTCAATTTCCAAAACAAACCCCATTGATTTCCATTACGAAACCACAATGCCTGTGCACATTGGATTTACATGTGGTCTCGGACTGCACGATACCTATATACAGTGACCTGCTCTTCGTATTAATGTAGTCAAGATCGTAACATCAACATTTTCAGTTACAGACTCCATGTGCATTTAAACAGCCTTAAAAAATGCTTAAGGAAAGTTCAAGTTTCTAAAATCTACACAACTAGAACTGTATTATATGTCGTCATCTACAGGGCTTATAAATACAGTCAGAGATTGTGGTGGACATTCATTTAATTATGTTTTGTAAGCACCTGCAAAATGCAGTAGCCAGCTGTATCATCACCTCTAGTAATGCTGGAAACATACCATATTATTACGGTTTGGGCCTGGTCTCTCTCCATCCAGTCTGGTTGGCATCTTCAAACCACCATACTTTTTCCAGTATGCCCAGCATGACGCACATAACCGGCACTGCATATTTGGAGGTCCCCAGGAATACCACTGGTAAGACTGTGTTGCTGTGTAGAGAGTAACTGAAGGTAAGAATCAGAAGTCATTAATCTTTAAAAAAATCATTACGTAATGCGGCCTTTGAATTGGAGTTGAAGGCAAATCGCAAATAAACAAAAGATGTCATCACACATACATAATAATATATATTTCTATCAAGATAAATCTAATGTCCAAACTACCCTTTATGGCATAATAGACACTGGCGGGAGAGTTAGATGAAACCTTGAAGAGCAAGAAAAGTGGACCGACCCGCTTACGTCATTTAAATTGAACATTATCATTGATAGAGGCGGATTGGTTGCATTTGCAAGCTTCTCAACGTTCGCTGTCTCCAAGGCTCGATAAAAAAATCGCCTTGGCAGTAATTTATTTTCCTTTTTCTAATTTTTTGGTAAATTTGAGGAAATGGAGCAGTGCACATAATGTAGTGGTTAGCATTACTGCCTCACAGCACTGAGGTCATGGGTTTCATCCCCCCCCCCCCCCCCATTGCTCCTACTGTGTGGAGTTTTCATAGTCTTGCCATGCTTGCGTGGGTCTCCTCTGAGTGATACGGTTCACTCCCACATTCCAAAAATATACTGGTAGATTTACTGGCTCCCAAAAAGTGTTAACACTAGAGTGTGTGCGTGTACATGTGGTAGGGAGTATAGATCGTAGGCTCCACTGGGCAGGGACTGATGTGAATGGGCAAATATGGCCTGTAAAGCGATGCGGAATATGTGTGCGCTATAGGAAATACTGTAATAAATAATATTTAAAGTCTTGTGAATAACCGTGAATAAAACTAAAGTGGTATTTTGCTATAGGTTCTAAAAATAAAATAAAGTTTACGGTAGCAAAAATTGTAAAAGCATTCTAGAAAATGAAGTAAAAAAGCCTTCCAGGCTTAGGAGGTAGAACAAGTAATTTGTAAGGAAGCATAGCTGCGAAGAAGACAACCGCTTAGGCCATGAAGCTCCAAGACTGGAAGAAGGTCTCAAGAATCAATGAAACAAGATGTGAACTCTTTAGCTTCGGGATCGACAAACTCCGGGGGCCAGGTCGCCATGATTCTGCTTCCTGGTGACCATATATGCAAGGTGCACCCTGCTGTCTGGCATTCCTCTGGCCAGGCAGAGCGGTGGACAACCCAACCGGCTGTATCAGAGCAGGTCCACAACTCAAAACTCAAGCCGGCTATATCGGAGGCTAGAGCTCGACAGCCTATCTAGCCAGCTCGAGTTTTGAAATAGCCGCAGATACAGCCGTGTGGGTTATCCACCGCTCTCTGCCCGGCTGTTATAATTACTGCCCATGGTAATGGTGGGGAGGGGGAGGGATGGAAGAGAAGGAGGGGTAATCCCCCATGGCAACGAGCATGCAACTCCTGGAATCAAGCATGAAGGTAAGCAGCACTATGAAGGTGGGCAGCACTATGAAGGTGGGCAGCACTTGTGTCTGTCTCCTACACTTTCATCCTGGCCCCTAGATTTAAAATAAAAAATAAAATTGCCAAGCCCTGCTTAAGCCAATTACAAAGGGTTTTTGTACACAAGGAAAACAAAGGTTGTTTAATGTGTGGGGCTTCCCAGAGGGTTTAAGCCCATAATGTACCCAATTGTTGCTATAACAAGCATTGGCCTCTTCAATTAAAAATTTTAACGTGCAGGTAAACCACTGCTTAATAAAAAAAACACTGTAATACCAGCTGTCAAACATGGGATAGGAAGAGGAACGGTCAGGAGCTCTTTTGCTAGAAGCAGAGTTGGCAACTTGCATGAAAAAAAAACTGGCACCCTGAACAAAAAGCACCATGCAATACCCTCTGGTCTACACTTAGTTGGCCAAGGGTTCATCATGCAAGATAATGGTTCAACTGGACCGGACACGTGAACGGCAGCCAAGGGGACAGAGCGCCGGTATCAATCCTTTTAAAACTCCTGTTCCCTGCCATTGGAGTGCTCTCTTTGAGGCTTACTTTTGCCCAGAAGGCGTCTGGGGTGTCCTGCTCCATGGGACGGGACGATGGGCGGGGATTGCAGTGGTGATGGGGTGTGCAGCCTGTTCCTAGTCCAGATCTCTGCTCCCGGTTGTGCCATCTTGGTGTGCTTAGTCAGCACGATCCTGGTCTGACGCCTGCCGTAGCTGCTTCTTCCCCTGCGTGCCTGCGAGGGGTGCTCCGGCTTTGCTTCTCTCACCCCCTCATGGCGCGGGACGCGTTCTACAACTGGGGGCGGTGTTCTTCATTGGGCCTGCTGACGACGCCATTACTTTGCTGTTGTAAGTCCTTCCTTGTTGGACACCCCATTTTAGGGGATATTGCTGGCACTGCCACACCTGTGGTTCCTTTGCCTCCTGTGAGAAGATCAGCATGGTCTCTCCCTGATTACTACCTGTGCCCTCCTGGAGACAGTGCTGGGACGGTTTACTGGATATCCCATCCTTACTACCTAGTAGCTGGTAAGCCGTGGTGGTGGTGCGCTAGCCACCACCGTGGCACTGGAATATTATACTGCCTGTCACCGCTATTATGACTGATCACCTACATTTGTTGCTCAGGGCGATTGCGGTTTCTACCCAGAGGATTGTCGCCAAACTTGGATATTTAGTACTGTTCTATATATGTCTCTGCTGTTACAGAGGTCTGGCCTGGAATGTTTTCAGCTCCTGTGTCCTGTGTCTTTAGATTTGTACTACTTAACCTTCAGTCCATTTGCTGTTGCTTATCAGCTTTACACGTATGCTGGTACAATGGCCCTTGGATATGCTATGACTATGTGATAACATTCGGTTTTATGTATTGTTTTCTTTGTAAGAGCCCGGTCTGTTCTCCTTTTTTCTTAGTAAGATTACAAGTTCATTGCCCTAGTCAGTCCATATGTATAGTATCCTTTTTGTATTTTTTATTGTAGAATATGTGGGGTGGGAGGGGCCAATTAGGTTGAAGTCACTACTGTATATCCTGTTATTGGTGGGAGAGTCCTGAAGGTCCTAGCTACAAACCACTAGTTCGCTACCTCCTTTTAGGCCATATGGCCTTTAGCCTTTATTTGGGTGATTGGAGGGAACAGGATCATTGGATAGACATCCGTTAGGTCTCCAAGCATTAAGTCGATCACTGAAGGTCAACATGCATGAATGTCGACAGGTTATTAGGTCAACACAGGGTTTTTGGCTAGGTTGGGGTTAGGATATACAATAGCCACCTGCTATTTTCCCTCATGGGGGTCCACCGTGGCGAGCGCAGCGAGCCCGCAAGGGGCTTCTTTGCGCTCAGCATGCGGTCTGAGTATGGGCAGTCAGGATCCCGACGTCAGGCTAATGACTTACGGGATCCCAACTGTCGGATCCCCATACCACACCCATATAGGGGGGGGTCTATTTTGGTAGCTTTAGGGTGGGTTTGGGTCTAGAAGGGAGGGAGATAGTGTTATGGGTTACGTCTCCTTATGGGGTTGTAGTATATCTTCAAATGTTATTATTCTGTAACCGTGCTCCTGTTGTTTTTAATGCCAAATAGGAATCTGTACTTTTTCACTTATCTATATATAATTTATTACTCCATGTATAGTCAAATAATTGCTTGATTCTACATGTTAGGTTTTAATTTTTTCCTCTGTCGGGGCTTATATTTTTTGTTTAGAATACATTTTTTGTTTCTGTTCAAAAATTCAATTAAATAATTACTCAATTAAAAAAAAAAAAAAATGAATTATGGATCGACTATACCTCCATATTAGAACCATTATGGAGGTAAAGCAATAGGCTTCACATCATGCACTGGCCAGTTCAGTCTTCAGGCTTATCGTTAAATTTTTTTTACATTTTCTACACCACCGAGAGAAATCCCGCCCATATGACTAAATACCCTCAAAACTCAAGACCTCCATTGGTCCTATATCATCAACAGTCAAATCTGTTCTTTCCCCATACATTTTTTCTATACGTTATGAAAACATTCACTAAGTGTAACCGTTTTAGGCTCTTCTATATACATTAAGTAGTATTAGGTTTTGAATGAAAACAGTGTTCTTGTTTCTAGGAACACCTTACTTCCCTTTCAACTTATTAAAGGGTCTATTTAATGCATGGCAAGATAAGTACCTGGGCGTCCCAATTCTTCATATCAACCAACATGAGACCAACTGCGTGTAACCACCTGACCAGCTTATGAAGTCTCCTGATCCAGGGTACTATCGCTCATCTGGATATAACGGGGCTCCATCCCAAACATCTCACAACCACATTTGTTCTTTATAAAGGGTCGCTGTGGCTTAATCGTTCGGTGTTTAGGATAGAATTAGACGTTTGTTTTTTTAATTACTACTACATATTTTGTAAGTCTATGGAGTTCATTGTTAACCAACAATATTTTCAGACGTCAAGGTGACTTCACAACCTAACTTGACTCAAACGCAAAAGTAAGAAGATATATTTGAAGATTGGGCGTTTTAGGTTTCATAAAAAGAGACTAGGAGAGATTTAGACGTGGTCAACAAATGTGAAGAGGCCACAGAATATTCAGAAGGCGAATTGGATGGTACAACTACTACATGTAATAAGCAAAGAAATAAAAACAACGTTCATAATAAGATAACAAGACCATGTTGAATACAGACTGGAAGGTCCAACATGGTCAAATGGTCTGACTGCACCGGAATACAGCATGGAATGAAACCAAGCACAACAGTGGAATACATGAAAACTTGATACCGATCAGCTGGACCGTTGCACTTCGAGGGACACATTTTCAGGCTGCAGGCTTAAGGAAAAGGCTAGGACTGAAAACAAAATGCCAGAGGAAACACCAAACCCAGACCACTGAGATAAGGGACCTCATTAGGGAGGGGGGTGCTCTTACATCTGCGTCCCCTTACCGCCGCACATCGCCGGCTACCACTAACATAATTATTGCATAGGCTCTAAAATATGCGATAATTATGGCAAAAGACAGCTCTTGCGTTAAGAACTGTCTTTTGCGGTGAGCCGGCGATGCGCGGCGGGTCCCCCCTCCCTCCCTAACCCTGCTAATTTTGCTGCTGCAGGGGGGGCGGGCTCTCCTCCTCCCTGCACCCGGAAGATGATTTTTAGTGCAGGGAGGAGGAGGAGGTCACAGGTCCGGGCAGCACAGCGCTGTGCTGGACTAGAAATGCAGGATTTTGGCTTCTGATAGGGAATGTTATATGTGAATGCAGTGAAGGCTCTATAACGATCTATACATCTACATATCGACTAGTTAAAAGGCCCATCCCAAATATCTGTCTTCACAGCTCGATCACTCCATATCCAGCAAGTGGTCATAGATCTGTGTCCCTGCAAAACCAGTTTCTTCTAAACGCTCCAACGAAACATACAGCATAGTATAATGCAAGAACATCGCAACTCTTTCCAAAGCAATGCTACAGATCAGATACTTCTCTCCACACACCCACTGATCTAAGCAGTAAGTGATCGGAGATGTAATCATTATTAAATCGGGTGACATGGACACAGAAGAAACTTACTGTAGCAGCTTTCGCAGGCCCGACCTGCACTGGCGTTCTGGCTTTGAACCACCGTCCCATTTACCACGGCAGGCTTGATGCTATTAGCACTTATCTGATTAGGGTTTGGTTTGTTACTAAAAGATAAAATATAAAAGAGAATAGTGAATTAGAGAATGTGTTTCTGATGCTACCTTATGGAAGAAGCTCCACAGTCAGCTAAACTCATCCCTCTCCCCTTTGTTATCCGAACATTGCTCATCTCTGCAATACAGCTTTATAGACAAGTTCTAAGCACAGTTACCTTAAATATCAATAATAAATGAGTGTTGGAGAAAACAAAACTCAGTAGATCAATAATGCTATGGAAGTGTCTGACAAAGCAAGTCTGCCACCCCATCATGTCACCTCGCTGCCAATAGCTACAGATTTATTTCTCAGTCACCCCCCCCCTCCATTTAATAGATCTAGTGCAGGGATGGGGACCCTTGGCTCTCCAGCGGTTGTTGAACTATACATCCCAGCATGCTCTGCAACAGTTTTAGCATGGCCAAATAGCAAAACCGTAGCAGGGCATGCTGGGATGCGTAGTTTAGCAACAGCTGGAGGGTCAAAAGTTCCCTATTCCTGATCTAGTGCATGAAACAGACAACAGTTCACTTAAATCTATGCACAGGCAACAGCTCTGACTGTATTGGGCAAGCCAGGCCATTTATAGTAGCTGGGGGATACATGGTGGAGAAGCCAAACCCACATCCTAGTAGAGGAAGATCGAGAATCTACTCCTCACAGATCAATCTAATGCTGCTCATAGACGATTCAATGCGTTTTAAAGAACAGACGATGAGATAGTTAAAGTATGTGGCGCACATACTTTTTGGACTGTACGATGTGATGTGTGCGGGAGCGAGCGAGCATCGCATCAGCAGCACAGAACGCACCGTGTATGGGCACCATTGCAGTAATCTTTCTGGCTGGATTCTTCAACAAGGGTTAGTGTAGATTGATCGAAAAGTTGGACAATGATGGGGACATTCTTGGAACATTTAATATACAGTAGGGAATACATACAAATGACTGTCAGGCGGGATGTCAATAGTTAGAATACAGATGTTGGCATCACGATAAAGGGAATCCAGTAAGTATACCAACCACCCTCCTGCCAAACCTCCCTTCCTACAACCTAACCCTAAAGGCCCCCATGCACTGGTCCGATTGGGGCCGAGAATTCTGCACAAATCGTATGTGTTTGACATCCCATCGGATCCATTGTGCGGCCCCGTGCGCATCGAACCGGAGTCTGAGGTCGGACCTGCTTGCATGTCAGACCTCAAACTCGGACCTCCTCCCGGCAGTGGGGTCACATATGATACATCTCGATGTATCGCACGTGGTCCTGCCACCCGAGAAGGTCCCAGGTGGCTCAAGGGGGATTGGATGGCCATATACTGCTGAGCAAAATAGCAGCGGTGTATGGTCACCTTAATCCTGAAACCATGTAATGAAGAAATCCTTAGGGAATGTTTATTTTGGGAACACTCCTGCGGCAATAACAGGTCACTGCCAATGTAGTCAGCAATAATACGGTTAGAAGAAGCCTTGTTCTATATGGGGTTTTGCATCTCTGTTACACAGAGTGAGAACCATTAGGTCTAGCAAAGGGCTGGGCAACACTGGCCCTCCAGATGTTGATGAACTACACATCCCAGCATGCCTTGCATCAGTTTCAGCATGGCCACATACCAAAACTAACGCAAAGCATCCTGGGATGTGTAATTCATTAACATCTGGAGGGCCGGTATTGCCCAGCCCTGGTCTAGCACCTCTACTCGGTACACATGAACAACAACATCTGAGATCACAGCGCGCCGTATTCTTTCTGAAATACTTACTAGTTGGGAATATAAACTTGTTTTAATTTGCTCTCTGCTTCGGCTGCTTTCAATCGTTTCTTTAAAATAAATAAGGAAAGACTGGTTTTATTACTGAGTCATCAACACACAACAAAAAGAGTCCAAAATATATTACACAGTCAACTAGATCTACCACTCTACGGGTAGGTTCAGAGTTGCACGCAGTGATACGCATGGAACCAAAGGCCTGATTCAGAGACTGGTGGCAATGTAGCTGATCGCCGTCGCTCTCTCAGTATCAGCATGCGTAATATGTATATAGCCTTCTCTGTGCCACAACGTGCTATAAGTGTACGAGAACTAAGACACCCACTCTCAGATTCCATGGTCTGGGCAATTACTATGGAGATTGTAAGCATTCCAACATGGGTGACATGTACGCAGGCACACCCCATAACATTTAGTTCCCCTCCTAGTCCCACCCAGAAATGCTCAAGGATCGCAATCCCCTTTCGAAATGTTAACCATGTTGTACGTAATCGTGAAATCCATCGGACACCTGGGTTTGTGCATGCGCAGTAATGGGGAAATAAAACCTTCACTAACTGCGGGAACATTGTAACTGCCTCTGTCTACGAATCAGGCCCTCAATGCGGATGTAAGCAGAGTTGTAGGAAAGCGGCCTCAACACCGCCATACACTTGGTTTAAGATCAGTTTTTATTTGTGCACACTAGCATGCCTGTAGCTGCCATCAGGCATAAGATTGCTGCATATGAACTAGGGATGTGCAAACAGGATCTTATTGGCTATCAGCGGTCACATGTTTGGGCTCCAAAACATGTGACAGTCAGATAGCCAATAAGAGCCTGTTTTGAGATCCAGGTAAATCCAGATCTGCACATTCCTAGTATGAACTCCTGTAGTTACTACCCGCCATTAGTCAATGCAAAAGTCCCATTAGCCATCCAATTATGCCCCTTCAGATGACCCAAGTTAATGTAACAGTTGAATACTACTCTGAAACAGCCATAGATGCGTAGGATCAACTCCAAAACGGGCGCCATAATTGATCATGTCAGAGCCGTCTGCATGGAGTTTAACCAGCTCTAATATAGGTTTAAACATTATCTTGGGTTTCCTAAACATTATTTAAACCCAGAGGGTGAACATGTGGTGCAATACACAGATATACATAAACTGGCCACAAAACAAATGTGGCCTTTTGCCCATCAAGTAAAGTATATGCAAGATCAAGCCATTTCCTAATCAGGTCAAATAAACAGATACAGGAAATCTATGCCATAAGGCAAGACCCCCCTAACAGTCCATGGTTCAGCACAGATAGTGCAATCAAATTGTCTGATGTACTAATTAAGTCACCTGTTGCTAAGCATAGATATATATATATATATATATATATATATATATATATATATATATATATATATATATATATATATATATATATATAAAACTTGGACCATTCGGGTGCCTTGAGGATCGCGTTTGACAACCTATGCTATAAAGGGACATTCAGAGTTAAAGACTTTAGGTTTATTACATGTACCAAGGCAAGGAGTGAAGGACATACTAGCCTCAGACAGACCCTGCTCAAATGTTTTAAATTCCTTCTCTATACTATAGAAATTGTCTCCTCTCAGCCACAGTCGTTATTATAATGGTTGACTTTTAAATCCCCACAATGCTCTCCTTCCCAGACAATGGGATAGTCCAGGCATACCATAAATGGGGAGAGCACTTCTCATGAGAGAGATCACATTTTAAATGTCATCTCTAACAGAAAACAAGAGGAGCGAGTGTGGCAATTGGGTTAGTTGGGAGGGTGCATTAATATGGGTGGGTATAGGATCAAATCTAATGAAGACAGTGTCAGAGAGCAATCAAAAGATTTGACAGGAGTAGGAGAGTAAGCATACATGATGGAGAAGGCCATGAGTAGGTACAGCACTGGAGGAGACTTCTAGGCGGATGTGGGAGATGGGAACCATGGTGTAGACGCAGCCCAGAGGCAGGGCCAAGAGTATGAAAGGGTGGGATAGTTGAGGGCCTTCTAGTAAAGGGTAATTTGATAAGCAGCCATTGCAGCAGTGAGAAGAAGCTCAGTCTTTCTTATAATAGATATAGCAAGCAAAGATGGTTAAAGGGCAATGTCAGTGGTGGTTGCAGTAGCCAAGGCAGGAAATAAGAGCATGAGCAATCATTTGCATATAGCTGACCACACTCTTAAATTATACAGCCATGCAGTGGGTTGGCCGAAGGATTGAAACAAACAAGACTAGAGTGAAAGTCAAGAGATGACCACAAACCAAAGCGGACAGTGACCACCTGCTCACTGCCATTCCAGGTATTACTAAAACCAGGATGAAGGCTTAACTGGAATGGAGCCACATAATCCGCATCACTGAGGTGTGTGTGGCTATAGATTGAAAAATTTATAAAGGTCGGGATGGCGGCTGACATCACACACTAATACATGTTGCAGATATTCCATTTACGGGTAAACAAAAAGTGTGTTGAATTAGGCCCATTACAGCTATTTTTCTTATTTTGATTTATTTTTGAGATGTCGCTGCCATTTTCCATATTTTAATAGTTGGAATTTTGGATCCATTTTTCAATAGTCTTTGACTATTCAATAGTCTTGTATTTAATGGTGTAACACACCAGCTGGGACTTTGCCGCAACCCTAGGGTAACCCGGAGGGGTTGATAACACCCCTCTGTTTTAAGAATGTAAGATTTTGCTTAAAGTGATAAAGATTGCAAAAAAAATAAAAAATAATAAAAAAATTATATATATATATATATATCTATAAATTAACCCATTAGCATATATTATGTCCATAGCTACAATGGTTAATCTGCAACCTTACACATGCAGTGTTGCTCACGCCTCTAACATTGTTAGTATAATTAGACGTGACCAGCAATCTCATAAACCAGCACCTAGAAACATGAACAGGGAAAGAAATACATGCTAGTATACATATCATACCTGTTGTACATATCTGTCTGTTGTCTTCCACATATAATAATACTCTATTATGCTGGTTAATGATTTCCACGGTAACTAGGGAAAAGGAAACTAGATCAATAATTCATCATTTAAAAACATTTTTTTTTTTTTTACCAGCTAGAACCCCTTTAGTTGAAGGATGAATTAAAACAGGAACAATAGCGGTGGGAACCACATTGCCTCTTCCTATGAAATTACTGGAGAAAACGGATACTCACAATAGGGCCACACTACGTACATAGGGGGAAATAGCTCTCCCAATCTCCGGTCTAAAGTGACTGGAGATCGTGGGGCAATATTCAATAGATCTGGTCACACAAATTACTGTCAGGAAATCAGATTACACTAACTGGTGCAACACAAAAAGTCTAATTTGGTCACTCAAATAGTCACTTTTTGTTCATTTCAGCTCACCACCCCTCAAGGGGTTCAAGCAGATATGCCAGCACCAGCCGACCAAGCCCAACAGGAGCAACAAGTGAATCGGTCCATCAGGAGTGCAATAGTGGCAATGGCTGGTGCTAACATTTTAATTCCTCACTTGGAGTCTAAATCTAGGTCAGAAGTTTTGTTCTCTTTAATTCAAGGATAATATTTTGCACCAGAAATAAGATTTTTGATATGTACCCTTAAATATCTGTAAGAGTCCATCTGTGGAACACTCCAGAGTCTAGACCATGGGATTTACTGAGGGATGACAAGCCAGTACTTAATAGGTTAACGTTTAAATGTATATAAGCTCCTCCCCTCCAACCCGCTCTCAGTTTAAACTTGAAAAGCCCCAAATATTGGTTGAAGAATAAGGACAGGATCATCATGAAATCTGTAAAATGTGTTGAATGTATGAACTGGGGACCATGTAGACCCCTCTGTGGAGGATCCATGCCATGCCACAAGGTTCCAATAAAGAGTTTTATAAGCGGAGATTCAACCTGGGGATAAATGATTCAGACCACTCATATGCCTGATTACTAGTTGCCCTAATCCATCATGATATAGTCTACTTGGATATCAGCCATCCTCTTTTCTTAACGTCATAAAATAAAAAGTACACCATCAGTCATCCTTATACCTGCTCTCCTAGCACTCTAACCATGTTGAACACAGACAACTGACAATTATCTGCCATCTTGTGTGACTTCTGCTAAAATAGGTATTACTATATCCTGACTAAGATAAAATGTGGACACAAAATTAAGTTGAAAGAAATGTAGTCTACATAACACTTCCCTATCTTTATGAGAAATGGAGGTTTACAAGTTCGGAATTGTGACACTCCTAGTGGAAGGAACAGTTTAAAAAAAAAATTGATGAGAACTTCCATGTCAGCCACTTCAGGTCTACCTCCTGCAAAAGATTCAAGGGAGGAAACTGAAGTGATGACAATACAAGGTTTAGATCCCAAGGCTCTTTGGGATGCCGAAGAGGTGGTTGCATATATAATATGGCGTTCAGAAAGGTCTACACTTCTGGGAGAGTCACTTATTTTTTTAAATCGATGAGCAGACATTTGCACCTTAATGGAACCAAGTTGAGACCCAACTCAAGGCCTGAAGAAAAGAAAAGGACTCTCGTTAAATATATTCCTTATTAAAACGAAGAAATAAAATATTTCCAGACTGTGACAATTGTTGGAATACAATATCTTCGTAGCCATGATCATAGAAACCCTTCTTTTTAAGATCTTGGCTTCAAGAGCCGACCCGACCAATTTGACAGATGGATGTCCCGACATACAGTGGGGCCCCTGAGACAATAGGTCCCGTCAAAGCGAAAGACTCATATGACCCACAGCCATGATTAGTACCTCTGAGTACCAAAGTCTCCTTGCCCAGACTGGTGCTACTAATATATTGCCAGAAATACATTTTACTTTTTCTAAAAAAATTGAGGAAGCAGGGTTATGGGTGGGAAAAACATAAGCTAAAAGACAGTTGCATATTTTAAGGCTGCAACAAAACTTATCCGAGTAGCCACAAGGTCCATTTCTGGTTGAACCCACCTCTTTGCCAGACTGCTGAAAACTCTTCTATGCAAAGAACAATTCATCAATTCATTGGAAGAAAAGACTGACTCGAAGTCAGCCTTCCAAAACTCTATTCCTGGAATAAAGACTGCAGACTTCCCTGGAGTATGGATCTTTGCCTAAGACTGGATCTGAAACAATTCTGTCATCAGCAAAGAGCTACGTGCCGCCCCCCCCCCCCCCCCCCCCCCAATAATCTTTGTATGCCACTTAAGAAAGTGTTGTAAAAACTGGATTCTTACAGGCTTTCCTGATTAAGAGATTGAGCTTTCTTCAAAGTGTTGAGAACTATTCTTAAAGCAAGCGCATTGACTTATTTTTGGACCAGAGTCAGAATTACTTCTACTAATTCTCCATACTAAAAGACGGGCATCAGTCGAGATAACCAACAATTCCTTCCCTTGCTCAAGTTTTCTGTCCAGATCCATTATCTAAAAGACTATCACCCATGGTGAGTGGCAGATAAATTGAGTTGATAGATTGTGTTCCTGTTCAGAGCGTTTCAACCACCCAGCTTTCTTAATAGCTTCATACAACACGGAGACTAGGAACATCATACATTCAAAAGGCATTAAGCATTCACTGAGCATTGACTTGGACTTTATTTGCATGATGTCTGCGGCCCTTGGCCGATTTGTCTGAAAAGAGACCCTTGAGTCTGTCTTGAAAAGTAAAATCAGCCATGACCTTTGTAAGAACATGAGGAGCTGTGGCTAAATCAAAATGGTTGAAAGGTCCCCCTTCTACAGATGATCTTCCCAAATGGGCATTTGAAGATAGGCATTCTCTTTGATATCCTGGTACTGGGAGCGGACTCCCGAGTTCTGAAGTGTCATGATAGCCTGCTCTGAAGCCAGACAGCTGTCGGTCGTTTGGTAACCTGTTGAAAAGTACCTTCTTGGCCACAGACCTAAAATACTGAGAATGTAACACCTATTATACCGGTCTAAAGAGGACCCACCACAGACATTTCTGGGTGTAGTCCCTTCCAGTCATGCCAACTTATCCTGGAGCCTTGGTTTCTTCTTATCCTAAATAGTCTTCATCAATTTACAAAACAGCGGAATAAGAGCAGCTGTCCCCTGACCCAAAAGGATGTGGCCCGATGTGGCACAGGGGTGTACACACGGTGAGATTTTGGCAGGAGATTTTAACTAGATAGTCAAAATCTCCTAGAAGGTTACCCAAAATCTCCCTATTTTTTTCCTGTTTAGTCAATATTGTCTAGCATAGGTTGCTTAGCATAGATGGACTGTGCAGGCAAGGCAAATTTGACTAGATCAACGACTATCATTACTTAGACAAAAATCGCTTAGTCAAAATCTCCAGTGCATCTAGCCAAAAATCTCTCTCAAAATTGTCCATTAGTTAAAATCTAAGACATAGCAGATCTTCCTAATTATAAAAATTAACAATTATCTCCACTGGCTGCACAATTTTATTTTTAAATCTAGTTCCAGACCAAACAAGATTTTCTTCTCAAAACATAAAGCTAGCCATACACCTAAAGTTTGTAATGCAAGGGAGCAAATTACAGATGACCAATTCCTTTAAAATGCTGGAATATTGACAACAAAAACAAACAAACTGTCAGATATTACCAGATTTTTGTTCCAACCAGCCAGATTGGACAATAAATCTGTAGGTGTATGGCCAGCTTAAGCATTCAAAGATGTCCATCTCTGAATCTCTGCATTAACCAATTTTAACCATAGAATGCATGTAACCACATTTCCTATCCTACAAATCTTCGACGGAACTGAAAAAGCATTCAAAGCTGCTTTTCCCCCAATAACCGACTCCTACTTTGAACAGCTCTGCAGCACCTGAGACGTAAAGCGGTTTGACTGGATCCCCCGTATTAAACCATCTGCTCATTTCTCCATTGCCTTAGCTACCAAAGCCATTGCCTTGGATAACAGCTCTACAGGAATATCTACACTTGGTGAATTCATTTTAGAGCCTATTTTGCCAACTGGAGTATGTTACATAGAATTTAGCCTGCATGGAATCCTAAGCTTCTAATCAAAATTAAATCAAAGTTCAGCTTGTAGTTCAAACAATTGTGTGGATATAGGGAATAATAGAGATCTTTTCTTAGATGACTTCGTTTTATATAAATCGTCAGGGGGACCTGCTTTAACCAGGTCATCTACTCCCTGAACACTTGATCCTTCTTCCAATAAGGAAACAGATACAGAGGAACTTCAAAGCAGTCGTTGGTAAATCTTTTCAGGTGCTGGACTTGACCAAGTGTTGCAACCCCTCGAAGCTGGCTGATGATCAGGTTTACCAAGATGGCTTGTTAGCAGTAGTAAGCCTGAACACTGGGTAGATCCTACTCAACTCTGACCATCTTAATAGGGTGAGAAAGTAGGCTACTGTACTTAGCCCAGCCACCCCTTCTCTTGAAGGTAAGATGGACTGTTCCGTATTATACTTTTTATTGCCGTCAGCTGTGTTATGCAGAAAGTGTGGCAATTTTCCTCCTGTTCTTCTTTTACAATGTCCCCTGGTTGTAGAATTTACTTCTCCTAAAAACCAGAAACTGCCATCTGAGCCCAGCTCCTAATTTCTGAGACTTTCCTCCAACACCAACTTGCTTGACTGCCGCTTCCAGCAGCGTGTCCTGGATTTAGTTGGCTTCCTCAATGCCCTCAACCAGTCTTCCCAACTGGTGTTTGACAGCTGTACAGTTCCTGACCCCAGCTCCTGGCTACAGTTAGCGATAGCACCTGCAGCTTCCCTTGCCCGCCCCTTAACAAGCAAATGCACCTCTGCTGGGCCCACTTCCTGTCTCAACATACTGGCTCTACCTTTCGGCAGCATGTCTGGACTGCCACTGCCAAATTGAATCACCTGCAGAAACACCTGACTGACCAGCCAACCTCTGCATCCCACCTCTGATACCAACTCAGCTGGCTGCATAGAAAGAATTCCGACAACCGCCTCTTTCTGGGCAAAACCGCTGCTGCTCTTAAAAAGGACAGGTGAAGTAACTTTGGGAGGTGAAAAAAAAATAGAGGTGCAGGTAAAAAATTAAAATGACACAATACACACACACACACACACACACACACACACACACACTAGTTAACCTAGCACTGACATTCATTTTATTTCAGCACTTCATTTTGTTTTGAGGAATGGGAGGAGCTTATATACCGAAAAAGAATTAGCCTATTAAGTGGTAGCTCACCAACCATCACTACACCCCTTGGGTCTAATGTCCCCTAGATGGGAGGAAGGAGAAATAACCCTTTACATTGTCAACAAGGAAATGGTCTCAAAAGCGTCTATTTAGCCTTCTACTAATCTGGAATAAACACATCACTACACTGGGCTGTGAAATAAAAATAGGTCCGTTCTAGCCAACTAGTTCAATGCTGGCTGTTTAGTAATGGCTCCCAATACTTGAGATGTTGTTCCCTGGTGAGGCCGGTATTTTTAACCCAGTGTGGTTGTGTTAAGGAATTTAGATCGTAAACTCCAATGAGTCAGACAAGTGTGGTCAGATTATTTTACTCACAAAGTCTTGCTGAATATCTGTGAAGTCTTTGCCGTATTTCTCCAAAGCTTCTTCGAAGAGATTAGCTTCGGAAGCGGACCACTCTTCCATCTCATCCCTGCACAGCACCGGGCCTCCTTGCGGTACCAGTGCAGAAATGGTTTTGGAAATATCGTAACAATTTTTGTGCAGTGTGTCCATTGCATGGAACTAGAACAAATCAAAAACATAGAACGATTAAGAGATCTATTTTTTATTACAAAGACACATTAGAAGGTACCATTATCTGGCAAATAACCACTTAAATAAAATTAGTCATTACCCCCTAACCCAATACAATTCCTCAAGGAGATGAGTCTCATACAGGGCTGCTAATTAAAAGAACCACAGGAAATAAAACTGTCAAATGCATAAATGTGGGTTTTGGGGGGTATTCAATCCGGGATTCCGACTTTTGGAACGTCCCGACAGTCGGAAACCCGGGCTGTTTTCGTCTGATCCATCACTAACTCGACAGTCGGAATTCAATGTTCCGAGTGTCAAGTGTCGGAAAGTCCATAAATTGTCACGAATTAACAGAAAACATCCTTGAATTAGACAATCCGCGACCGTTTACGCCAACGCAGATCCGACTTTAAGAAAAAGGTGGATCTGACGACCTTCAGTGCTGTCGTTAATGGCAGCATTGAATAGGTGAGTGCTGATATCCCCCTATTGGGAAATATCAGCACAGACTGAATACCCCCCTTAACGTTCATTACTCCTTACCTGATATTTGAGTAATATTTTGAGGCAAACAAGACCCTTCTTCAGGAAACAAAACCGAAGTGCCTCGAAATGACACCTTGATACAAGATTTGCAGCATTGCAAGTCACCTCTTGGGTGCCGATTATTTATTTGAAGTACATACATGGATTAATCTGCAGAAACCAGGCCATGCTGCTTGTATCCCTGTGTGCACCAGCAATATTGGATTATGTATACGTATACAATATGCTTCCTAAGCAGACCATGAGAACGGTGCATCTGCATCAAAACAATATTGTTTACGTTTTTGGAAGGACTATACAGAAGGATGGGCGACTACCATTTATCCCCAATTAGGTCTGCTGTAATGATTTTCTTAAACCCCATGTCCTCTACTCCCTTTATGTTATGCAACTCCATATGTTGCTTCCTTAACCCACTTTGTGTAGTGGATCCCGCCTGGGGTCGGGATTTGGGGTGTTAGGGACTGTGAACGCAACCTGAACCCAATCAATGCCTTCTACCCCCGCTAGGTTATGCAACTTTGCCACATCGTGTTTCCCTGACCCACTCTGTGTAGTGTGCAGACCCCCACAGGGGTGTTAGGGGTGTCTTACCCACAAAGTATTTTTCCAGATTGTAAGTCATATCTGTACCAAGTTTGGTTTAAATTGCTCCAGGCATTCCAGAGTTTTTTCTATATATAGAGAACACTATATATGTGCTCTGATGTCTGATCGATTAAAGGACTCAAACGTTTTCAGGACTATTTTTTTATAGGTGCTTTTTTCACTAAAATGTAAATTTGAATATGATCAGTTTTGTAATGGACTGAAATTTTTTAGCATTTAGTTATATTTACTGTCGTTTAGTCTGAGAACTTTAGTCTGTCTATGCATAAACCAATATACAGTAATCAAAAACAGTAGTTTCTTATATAGCGCAAAATATCCCATTTACAACTATTGTACACAGCACAAAAAGGCCAAATACAGAAACCAGAGATCATGTAAATTTGTTATTTTACAAAGCTGAATTAAATATAGAGAATATATATATATATATATAAATAATAGGTACACTTCAACTGTGAGACAGAGGGCCTTATTTTGGTTCATTCTTTCTGACAAAATCCTTCTTAGATGGGCAAAACCATGTGCACTGCAGGTGGGGCAGATGTAACATGTGCAGAGATAATTAGATTTGGGTGGGGTTTTACTTCAAAGTGAGATCTATACTGCAGTGTAAAAATAAAGCAGTCAGTATTTTCCCTGCACAGAAACAAAATTACTCACCAAAATCTAATTCTCTCTGCACATGTTACATCTGCCCCCCTGCAGTGCACATGGTTTTGTCCATCGAAGAAGGATTTTGTCAGAAAGAATGAACCAAAATAAGGCCCAGAATGAGAAAATAAAATAAAACATCGGCAATCACATTGTATGATTTTGAAACGTTATTTGTATATTCTTGCGCAAAATATTTGGACATTCAAAAACTCAATACTTTGTAATAGAACCTCGGTTGGCAATTACAGGGGTCAAACTTTTGCTGTAGTTCTTGACCAGGTTTGTACACACTGTAGCAGGTATGTGCAGTGGTGTAGCTTGGTTCCATGGTGCCCGGAGCAAGGGCATGTTTCGCGCGCGCCCCCCCCCCCTGCTAGTAAAACGCACAAATGGGGGTTAAGGATTAGTCCTGCCTGTTTCATACCTCCCAACATGACCCTCTCTAGGAGGGACACATTGCTCTGTTTCTGCACTTCCCTCTTCATTTATTATTGCCATCACCTGTTTCACACAGGTTAATTGATTAGAAAGGTGCTTCAACACATGTAATGCCAATCATTAATTAAGGTAGAAGTCCAGAAATAGAGCAATGTGTCCCTCCTGGAGAGGGTCATGTTCGGAGGTATGCTGTTCCTCTGGGTACCTTTGGAGATAGGGCCACACGGGCCAACTCACGTGCCCTGGGCTGGTGTCTGGGGTGGTCTGAGATCTTCCTAGTCTGTGCCACCGGATGCTGGGGGCCATCACTGGTCGCTGCCTGATGTGGGGGGGGGGGGGGGGGGGGTCAGTTGCTGTGGCCAGGTAGGTGCTGGCTCCCTGCCGCTCTGGCTGTTGCCCAGGCGACACTGGGTACTGCGGCCAGCTGCTGGGTATATAGGCTGGGTGCAGGGCCTGGGCTCTCCTTCACTCCTGTGGCCACCAGGACTTGCGGATCAAGGATGCCACATTGGCCATGGAGAGGAGAAGTGGAGAGGAAGAGGAAGCCCGAGGTCAGGGGTCAGTGCGACGAGGAGGAGGAGAGTGAAGCTGCATGGCGAGGGGCAGGAGGAGGAAGAGGAGCAGCGTGGCCAGCAGCGCATGGGAGCAGAGAGAGGACGGAGCGGAGATTGACAGCTCCAGTCCCCGGCACCCGACAGCAGCGCCCGATACCCGGCAGCCAGGTGCCATGGACTGGTGCGGTGATGCGGCTGCCGGGTATCGGGCGCTGCTGTCAGGTGCCGGGGACTGGAGCTGTCAATCTCCGCTCCGTCCTCTCTCTGCTCTGTTCCCACGCGCTGCTGGCAACGCTGCTGGCTGCTCTTCCTCCTCCTGCCCCATCGCCACGCAGCTTCACTCTCCTTCTCCTCCTCGTTGCGCTGACCCCCGACCCCGGGCTTCCTCTTCCTCTCCTAATGCGGGCTCCTTGTTCCGCCCCCCTACACAGGCACAACGGGATCCACGGCACCGAGGGGAGCGGGCGAGCAGGGCGGGGGAGCCGGCGGCAGAGCTCCGGCGCCAGGTGACATGTCGGCGCCCGGAGCTGGTGCTCCGCCCTAGATACGCCTCTGGGTATGTGGCCCACTCTTCCATGCAGATCTTCTTTAGATCTTTCATGTTTTGGGGCTGTTGCTGTGTAACACGGACTTTCAACTCCCTCCACAGATTTACTGTTGGGTTGAGGTCTGGAGACCAGCTAGGATCTTGAAATGCTGCTTATGGAGCCGCTCCTTAGTTGCCCGGGCCGTGTGTTTAAGGTCATTGCCATGCTGGAAGACCCAGCCACGTTCCATCTTCAATGCTCTTACTGAGGAGGTTTTTGGCTGAAATCACACAATACATGGCCCCATTTATGCACTCCTTAATATGGATAAGTTGTCCTGTCCCTTTTGCAGAAAACCAGCCCCAATGCATGATGTTTACACCCACATGCTTCACAGTGGGTATGGTGTTTTTGAGATGCCAATCATCATTCTTCTGCCACCAAACACTGTGAGCAGAGTTTATACCAAAAAGTTCTATTTTGCTCTCATCTGACCACATGACATTCTCCCAATCCTCCTCTGGATCATCCAAATGGTCACTGGCAAACTTTAGATGGGCCTGGGCATGTGCTGCCTTAAGTAGGGGGACCGTTTGCGGGCTGCAGGATTTGAATTCATCACAACGTAGTGTGTTACGAATTGTAACCTTTGTGACTGTGGTCCCAGCTCTCGAGGTCATTGACTAGGTCCACCCGTGTAGTTCTGGGCTGATTCCTCACCGTTCACAAGATCATTAATACACCACGAGATGAGATCTTGCATGGAGCCCCAGGTTGAGGGAGATTGTCAGTGATCTTGCATTTCTTCCATTTTTTCATTATTGCACCAACAGTTGATCAGTCTCACCAAGCTGCTTGCATATTGTCGAAAAGCTCATCCCAGCCTTGTGCAGCTCTACAATTTTGTCTGTGGTGTCCTTAGACAGCTCTCTGGTCTTGGCCGTGGAGGAGAAGTTCCAGTCTCACTGAAGGTGTGGACAGGTGCCTTTTATACAGATAAGCAGTTAAACAGGTGCCATTAATACAGGTGGAGGATAGAAGAGCTTCTTAACGAAGTAGCAATAGGTCTGTTAATCAGAAATCCTGCTGGTTTGTAGGTGTCCAAATATTTTTCCCCACCAGAATACACAAATAAATTGGTGTCAACTTGCACAATCGGTGGCTGTCCAAATACTATTTTGCCCCACTGTACATACATATACACACAAACCCATTAATTTGTATAGTCCTTCAAGGAAGAAAACATTCTTGCACAAACTGATGTGTGATATAAATATTCAGCACCCCCCCCCCCCAAAACATTTAAGTCACATGTCTGTTAATGGTTTCCAATGCTGTATATTTTATTTTTGGTATACTAGTCACTGCATATACGTTAAGCAATGGTTTGCTGGTCAATGAAAGCAATATTTTTCAACCACCACCATTAGTAATAAATGTTATCCTTTTTACCAATGTAATGTCTCTGGAGGCGGCTGCTGCGCTCATGTGTAGACTAGGTTGCCGGACAGAACTACTGCAGTCTAGTGCACGGGCGAAAGTGCCTACAGATCTGAAAAAACACAAGTAAAACAAAAAGTGCTATTACAGTTATTCATGCAAATGTTAAACAAGAAAAGCAATCACATGAACCTGTAAACAATGCTCATTTAGGAAGAGTAGTCAAATCATTAAGTTCTTCCAATTAAGTAAACACAACAAAAGGGAAAAGGAAAGAAAGAGAAAAACAAAAAGGCAGAATTCAAAATGTTGGACAACCCGATTTATGATCACTTTTTGGTCAGAATCAGCAATCAGTAAACCCCATACAAAATTAGATAGATAGATATATAGATTTTTATTTGTTTCTTTTTTTTTGGTACTTGTTTCCTAGCACGGTGCCCACGATTTTTATCTTATGCCATCGTATCGATCGGATCGCATCGCATGCGATGTGATCAGACCCGATTTTTAATTATACAGGCACCCTGATGGGTGATTACTATGTTAAATGCACCCCCATTGTTAACGCCACCCCCACTATCAAAGCCAACCTGAAGCATGGCAAGCGCAGCGAGCCCGCGAGGGGCGGCGGTACGCGTCCTCCGACCTTTTCATACCCACACTATCCACATTGACGTGGAGTTGTTTTTATATAGTGTGGCGAGCGCAGCAAGCCCAAAGCGTGGCGAGTGGACACTGAATACTTCACATGTATTCCACGTTCGCTCGCCACACTTAGGGCTCGGTGGCTCACTGCGCTCGCCACACTATATAAAAACAACTCCATACCGATGTGGATAGTGGGGATATGAAAAGGTCGGAGGACACGTACCGCTGCGCTCGCCACGCTTTGGGTTGGCGTTGATAGTGGGGGTGGCGTTAACAATGGGGGTGCATTTAACATAGTAATCACCCATCAGGGTGCCTGTACAATAAAAAAAATCGGGTCTGATCGCATCGCATGCCATTGTAATGGCATGCGATGCGACACAATATTAAAATTGTACAGTGCAGGTCTTACGACCGAAAATCGGGTCCCATCGCATACCTTAATTAGTGGTATGCGATGGCATACGATGGGCGCCATGCTAGGAAACAAGTACCTTTTTTTTTTTTACACAATTGTCTGTGAAATTGAGAATTGCCCCAGTTGACTGCAGATGTATGGGCCTTCTTTCCTTGGTCATTCCCGAGATAGAGATTCCTTCTCATCTTCATACCCACCTGTAAACGAACTCATCCCAGGAGATAATTGGTTGCCAGAGGGAACCACTTACAGCAAACTATTTCAGGTTTAGTGAAAACAGATTTGCTATAAAATGTAAAACTAAATTTATAACCCCTATTCATATACAGGGTGATTCAAAAGTCGTAGTACACCCTTTTGTATAAAAAAAAAAAAGGAAATGGGAAAACTGAATACTCCAGTAAGGTATGTTCACCCATATTGCCTTTGAGAAAGCTCTATGAGCAAAACGTGTTAGAAGGTGGTATTTCAGCCACAGTGGAGGAGGACTACAAGTCCCAGTGGAACTACAAACCTCAAACCAGCTGCCCGAACGAGAACTTTATTACCCACCAAACAATATCAAAGGTGCAAGCCACACCGCAATTGGATACAAAAGGGACTTTTGGACCAACCAAAGGGACTACCTTACCATCATTTTGATCCATGTTCCCAAACCTACAGGTGGACGGTAAATATAACCACTCTAAACTACTATAGGAGGTGGTCCATTGATCATCCAGGCATTAATAGAAACGACCAGTGAGGACTTACAAATATCCAATTAAAGAGTCCCCCCACCACCACATTTTTAGATGAGATCTGCAATGTCTTTTTAAACTATGTTTTTATTGTTTCTTCCATGTGATATACCCCATACCAGTGTGTATAAAATTTTCATGCTTTTAGAAATATAAAAATTTGTTAAGTCAATCCAACATAATTGGTACCTTTTTTTAAACCAGTGCTGCATACCTGTTCTTTTGTTTCTTTGGTTTTTAGGTTCGGTACATACCCAGAAACATAAAAAGAGATTGCCCACCTCACCATACCTTACTGGAGTATTCAGTTTTCTCATTTCCTTCACAGTTTTTGAATCACTCTGTACTATGCTGTATGTCAAAACAAATTTTTAGGGTTTCTCAAAAAATAAAAATTAAAAACTCCTGCTCCCCAGGGTTTTTCCCATTCCTCTTGTTCCTAAAAGTGAGTATATGTAATTTGAGCTTCGTAGCTGCAGAGAAAAGTTTGCCCTTAGGGACCAAAAGTTTCGGAAATTCATCAACTTTCCAGTATTTCCTCCTTATTTTGAATTTTAGGATGGGAACTTTGGGTAGGCTCATAAAAAATGGAAACAGTTATTAAAAATTGATAACAGTACCCTAAAAGTAAAAAATTACCATTTCCACCTTCCTTGGACGCACCCCAAATTTATACCGATATTGTAAATACTAGCTAATTTGAAAGAAAAGCTTTATTTCGCAACACCAGACTCTCTCAAACTTTTTCTGATTAAAAAAAACTTGAATACAGATTTCTTGAAACATGGCATTTTCTTTCCATTTTTTCTAGTGTATTGTATTTTTTGCATTTGTCTTTGTTTGAAAATGGCGTCGCTATGTCACACGCTGTGTTATGGCGTCGCTATGTCACACGCTGTGTTATGGCGTCACTATGTCCCACGCTGTGTTATGGCGTCACTGTCACACGCTGTGTTATGGCGTCACTATGTCCCACGCTGTGTTATGGCGTCACTATGTCCCACGCTGTGTTATGGCGTCACTATGTCCCACGCTGTGTTATGGCGTCACTATGTCCCACGCTGTGTTATGGCGTCACTATGTCCCACGCTGTGTTATGGCGTCACTATGTCCCACGCTGTGTTATGGCGTCACTATGTCCCACGCTGTGTTATGGCGTCACTATGTCACACGCTGTGTTATGGCGTCACTATGTCACACGCTGTGTTATGGCGTCACTATGTCACACGCTGTGTTATGGCGTCACTATGTCACACGCTGTGTTATGGCGTCACTATGTCACACGCTGTGTTATGGCGTCACTATGTCCCACGCTGTGTTATGGCGTCACTATGTCCCACGCTGTGTTATGGCGTCACTATGTCCCACGCTGTGTTATGGCGTCACTATGTCCCACGCTGTGTTATGGCGTCACTATGTCCCACGCTGTGTTATGGCGTCACTATGTCCCACGCTGTGTTATGGCGTCACTATGTGACACGCTGTGTTATGGCGTCACTATGTCACACGCTGTGTTATGGCGTCACTATGTCACACGCTGTGTTATGGCGTCACTGTCACACGCTGTGTTATTGCGTCACTATGTCACACGCTGTGTTATGGCGTCACTATGTCACATGCTGTGTTATGGCGTCACTATGTCACCCGCTGTGTTATGGCATCACTATGTCACCCGCTGTGTTATGGCGTCACTATGTCACACGCTGTGTTATGGCGTCACTATGTCACACACTGGGGGGAATGTACTAAGATGTGAGTCCTATTTCACATGGGATGTTGCTATGGGCAACCAATCAGAATCTACTAATTTATTTAGCGTCTTCTAGATTTTAGGTGGTGCTAAATAAATAAGTAGATTCTGATTGGTTGCCCATAGCAACATCCCATGTGACATAGAACTCACATCTTCGTGAATGTCGGCTGTGTTACAGCATCACTATATTACACACTGTGGGGGTTATTCTGGTTCCTTCGGTCCCCTGCGTGCATTCGAACATGGGACCGATGTTTTACATCTGCGCAGCCGGATTTCTCTGAATGTGCAGATGCAGGAATTTTGCAGCCTTGCGAGTCAACCAGAATAAGGGCCTGTGTCATAGCATCACTATGTTACACCAACGTAATCACCATTGTAGACATTTCTTTAATAAACAGTACAGCGCTATGTATAATAAACAGTACAGCGCTATGTATAATAAACAGCACAGCGCTATGTATAATAAACAGCACAGCGCTATGTATAATAAACAGAACAGCGCTATGTATAATAAACAGTACAGCGCTATGTATAATAAACAGTACAGCGCTATGTATATGTAGGAGTCTCTTATTTATCCCTCCGGGTCGCCACAGAAGGGATATGATTTATTCATACTCTGACTGGCGGGGAGAGAACCTCACAGCGATCACCACAACACCAGGGATGATGTATTGGACGGCTGAGGATTCTCACAATTGGAGCGGTCACTATTTGTCATTATATGGTAACAATATTTCTCAATGAGAGTAGTTTAGAGGCACTGTAACATACCGCAATACACAATAGTGGGATAGACAATTCAATTATGTGTAGAAATCCAGATTACCATTGCAATCTCCCTATTTAGAGTAACCCACTGCACACTGGTGCGCTGATGTCCAGTTAAGATTAGGGTTCCTGGGCAAATTTAATTTTAAGTAGGAAAGGATTTTGAGAACCCAGTAGGTTATTTTCATTGCAGTGACACAGGATATAAAATAATAAAAAAGACTGAATCAGATAGAAAATTAGAGGCATTGACTTTGAGGAGTCAATGCCTCTAATTTTCTAACGTTGGGACCGTGAAATGCATTGTGGGTGACAAAATTACTGCAACCTCTTCTTGTTTTTTTTGGCTTCTTTTTTAAAGGTGTATCTAGTGTGATACTAGTCAACTCCCAACAGTCGTTTTTCAAACCCAGCCTGTAACATGGCAGCTAGGAGCTGATTGGCTGGCTGTTTATCTCTTTCCATTTTATCACTTTTTAAAGCTTGACACATCTGGCCCAAAGTGTGAAAAAAAAAAATACAGGGAAAAAGAAACATGAAAAATAATGTATAAATATCCAGGTAGACCGGTGCATTTATGGGCAACTTGATATGCTTCAAGGGCTGCATATACGTGGAGCACCAACCTTCAAAATGGCTGCACAGAACTCCTAATTCTGTAATACAAACGCGCCAATTTGTACACACCCACATCGCTCATCTCCAAACACCTGAAATTTTATTCCAAAATGCCATCACCAGCCACAAACCTCCCACGTATCACAAGGCGTGGATCTGCAGAGGAGAGCTCACTGTGCTACTTGTGCACCATCTTGTTTCCAATGCCACCGGGACTATATTAAAACCACATGCAAACAAACAATTCCATCTTCCACTTCTGCACACCAGAGATGCCCATTCAAATGACAGAGTGAATCTGCGCTCCCCCCTCCAATACCAAATGGATCCTATGTTTTTGCCAGCGACAATGGGCACCCCGATCTCTGCTACAGCAGCAGGGAAACACTGTCTCGCTGATCAGAACAAAAAAGGTCCCCTCAAATCAGGCCCATCTCCTGCTACACCGGATTAATTGAATCTCTCCTGGCTCATCCAACGCCATCTACTACACCTGTCTACATCAGTGATCTACCAGAATAAGATATAGAGAGACCCGTGTGCCTTGTATTGTTATTTACAAACAATAAGACATTTTTTCATTGATATACTGTATTACAAAGATATTTTTAAAAAGCCACACGTGAAACTAGAACCGATCTAAAGGGGCATACACATGGGGCGATAATAGACCGTTTTCTAAAACCCCTTTTACAGCAGCTTAAATAACCTGGGTTTTACACGGGAGTGCGCAAAAACTTGGGTTTGCAGGCTGTGTAAATGCTTCTATTTGAAATGACCAAGTTTGTGAGACTCGGCATTACAACCCAGGAAGCAAGCAGGATTGGACATGGATTCAACCCGGCTTGCTGTGAAGTGTAAACGGGTAACTGCCACTGCAATGCAATAGCCGGGAGATGCCTCCGGTGAAATCACAACATACACTATATGTGTTAAGGAGGGCTATCTAGCCACCAGAAAGCACAAGGGAGATTTCCCTAGCCCAGGCTCAGGATAAATTGCCCCGTGTGTATGCGCTCTAACAATAACCAACTAAAAACAGACTATAATAGGAATAATCACCCAATTCCTTACCGTGCTACTACCAAGAACTGATCTATCTGTTTGTCAGTAAGAGGGTTGCTCGCCTCCCAAACTTTAGTTTCGAGATAAGCTTGGTCTCTACCGTCTTCTGCTCCTGTATAGAAAAAGAAAAAAAATAGGACATTTTAGATGAAGCCCGTTGCACCAGAGCAAATTTAAAATCTGGTTGAAACTTACATTATAAGAATACAAAATAAAAGTTGATAAAAAGCCGAACAGAAAAGAGGACGAGTTGCTTTCACTTAGGGGCAGATTGAAATAGCTGCAGATTGCGATGTGTGGTCCTTTCTTCCAAATAAGTACCTGTAACAATTCATCACCCCATATGCATCCTATTACTGAATACCAAAAGCTGCCCATACACCAGAGCCATGTACATGCGATTCGGTCACTTTTTATGTGATTGCGGCAATTGCAGAAAGGTAAGGTACCAGGAGAGGGGGCAGGACAGGTACCAGGGGAAGGGGGAGACCAGAGTGGGATACCATTTGAGACCCTTTCCCACTGCCAAAAAAACGGGTCTTAAAACGGGTAGGACACTGCTTTTTACCCGTTTAACAAATACCGGTATTTGTTAAACGGGTAAAGCACCCTGGAGCTTTCCAACTGCAGCTCTACCCGTTTAAGGCTAAAAAAACTGCAATATACTGTTTAAGAGCTGCAGTGGGAAAGGGGCATGAGTATACATAGACAGTGCCGAAGTAGGATTTACAAGACCAATACAACAATCTAAGCTGACTTTACAAGAACAAGGCATATTTATCTTTGAAAAAAAAAAAGCAATATTCACAATAAAAAGACTGAAACACATAGAATGGCCACCACCGAGAGTTTTATTTTTTTCTAAAACATTTTGAAACATCATAAAAAAAAAAAGAAAAAGAAAAGGTACTTATGGAATATCTAGGCTCCAGTTTTTCTTATGAGACCGCGTCCCCTCACTGCGCTCGCCAAGCTTCGGGCGCTGCGCTCGCCACACTATATAAAATCAACTCCATGCGTAGTTGGATAGTAGGGGTATGAAAAAATGGGGTGCATTTAACATGGGAGCCCAGATCATACATAAGTACCAAAGAAAAGAAAGGACCACAAAGTGCTTTACCCTCTTCCAGAAGATCCATAATGTCCGCTTGATATCGGTTTCCCACGCGGATTTCTCCTTTATCTGCCAGGAGAGTTTTCTGCTGAGGATCGTAAACTAAAGAGTAAAAAAAGAAATCCTAAAGAGGATGAAAAAAAAAAAAAAAACGTGTTATAGAGGTTACAAGAATCTATGAGAAATCACCTACTGACATAAAACGGGCAGCACTGAGGTCATGGGTTCTATTCCCACCATGTGTTATATATACAGGGCAGCACGGACGGTGTAATGGTTAGCATTACTGCCTCACAGCACTAAGGTCATGGGTTCTATTCCCACCATGTGTTATATATACGGGGCAGTACGGATGGTGTAATGGTTAGCATTACTGCCTCACAGCGCTGAGGTCATGGGCTCTATCCCCACCATGTGTTATATATACAGGGCAGCACGGACGGTGTAATGGTTAGCATTACTGCCTCACAGTGCTGAGGTCATGGGTTCTATTCCCACCATGTGTTATATATACGGGGCAGTACGGATGGTGTAATGGTTAGCATTACTGCCTCACAGCGCTGAGGTCATGGGCTCTATCCTCACCATGTGTTATATATACAGGGCAGTACGGATGGTGTAATGATTACATTACTGCCTCACAGCGCTGAGGTCATGGGTTCTATCCCCACCATGTGTTATATATACGGGGCAGTACGGATGGTGTAATGGTTAGCATTACTGCCTCACAGTGCTGAGGTCATGGGTTCTATCCCCACCATGTGTTATATATACAGGGCAGCACGGATGGTGTAATGGTTACATTACTGCCTCACAGCACTGAGGTCATGGGCTCTATCCCCACCATGTGTTATATATACAGGGCAGTACGGATGGTGTAATGATTACATTACTGCCTCACAGCGCTGAGGTCATGGGCTCTATCCCCACCATGTGTTATATATACAGGGCAGTACGGATGGTGTAATGATTACATTACTGCCTCACAGTGCTGAGGTCATGGGTTCTATCCCCACCATGTGTTATATATACGGGGCAGTACGGATGGTGTAGTGGTTAGCATTACTGCCTCACAGCACTGAGGTCATGGGTTCTATTCCCACCATGTGTTATATATACGGGGCAGTACGGATGGTGTAATGGTTATATTACTGACTCACAGCTCTGAGGTCATGGGTTCTATTCCCACCATGTGTTATATATACGGGGCAGTACGGATGGTGTAATGGTTAGCATTACTGCCTCACAGCACTGAGGTCAAGGGTTCTATCCCCATCATGTGTTATATATATGGAGCAGTACGGACGGTGTAATGGTTAGCATTACTGCCTCACAGCGCTGAGGTCATGGGTTCTATCCCCACCATGTGTTATATATACGGGGCAGTACGGATGGTGTAATGGTTACATTACTGCCTCACAGCACTGGGGTCATGGGCTCTATCCCCACCATGTGTTATATATACGGGGCAGTACGGATGGTGTAATGGTTACATTACTGCCTCACAGCACTGAGGTCATGGGTTCTATTCCCACCATGTGTTATATATACGGGGCAGTACGGATGGTGTAATGGTTAGCATTACTGCCTCACAGCACTGAGGTCATGGGTTCTATCCCCTCCATGTGTTATATATACGGGGCAGTACGGATGGTGTAATGGTTACATTACTGCCTCAAGGCACTGAGCTCATGGGTTCTATCCCCACCATGTGTTATATATACGGGGCAGTACGGACCGTGTAATGGTTAGCATTACTGCCTCACAGCGCTGAGGTCATGGGTTCTATCCCCACCATGTGTTATATATAATGGGCAGTACGGATGGTGTAATGGTTATAGCATTACTGTCTCACAGCACTGAGGTCATGGGTTCTATCCCCACCATGTGTTATATATACACGGGGCAGTACGGACGGTGTATTGGTTAGCATTACTGCCTCACAGCGCTGAGGACATTGGTCGGTACTCTTTACTTAGCATGGCGCCCATCGCGGCCATTGAATGCACTAAAAAATCGGGTGCAACGCGACCGACGCGATTTCCCATAGGGAACAATGTTAAATGTCTCAATTGACCCGATTTTCCTGTTCAATGCCTCAATTGACCCGATTTTTCCATAGGAAACAATGTTAAATGGCCCACAGAGGCCAAATAGGCACCCTGAAGTGTGAAATGGCCCCCACCCCACGATCAAAGTGAACCCGAAGCGTGGCGAGCCCGCGAGGGGCGGCGGTACGTGTCCTACGACCTTTTCATACCCCCACTATCCACGTCGGCGTGAAGTTGAGAATAGAATAGTGTGGCGAGCGCAGCGAGCCACCGAGCCCGAAGCGTGGCGAGCGCAGCGAGCCCCGCGTGGGGACGCGGATACCTGTGAAGCCCGCGAAGGGACGCGTTTACCTGTGAAGGTATCCGCGTGCGCTCGCCACGCTTCGGGCTCGCTGCGCTCGCCACACTATTCTATTCTCAACTCCACGCCGACGTGGATAGTGGGGGTATGAAAAGGTCGTAGGACGCGTACCGCCACCTGTCGCGGGCTCGCCACACTTCAGGTTGACGTTGATCATGGGGTGGCGTTAACAATTGTGGGGGCCATTTCACACTTCAGGGTGGCTATTTGGCCTCTGTGGGCCATTTAACATTGTTTCCTAAGGAAAAATCGGGTCAATTGAGGCATTGAACAGGAAAATCGGGTCAATTGAGACATTTAACATTGTTCCCTATGGAAAATCGCGGGCATCGCGTCGCACCCGATTTTTAGTGCATTCAATGCCCGCGATATTTTTTACCTGCGATGCCCACGATCAAAATCGTGGGCGCCGTGCTAGGTAAAGAGTACCCATTGGTCAGATTCCCACTATGGCCCTACTGTAACTGTGCGGAGTTTGTATATTTTCCCTGTGCCTGCGTGGGTTTCCCTTTTCCTCCCACACTCCAAGAATATACTGGTAGATTAATTGGTATCGAAGAAAATATACTTTAGCGTGAATGCGTGTACATGCGGTAGGGAATATAGATTGGAAGCTCCACTGGGGCAGGGACCGATGTGAATGTTCAAATATTCTCTGTACAGCGCTGCGGAATATGTGTGTGCTATATAATAACTCATAAGAAATAAAGATCTAATATAGGGGCAGATGTTTTAAGCTTTAACAAGAGATAAATGCAAGGATGATAGAGGGCGGGATGTATTAATATACATCGCCGCCCTTCGCCTGCCAGCTGCCATGATGCTACCTTATATGTACTAACATATGCGGCTAGCATCGGGTTGTGGTGACGGAGACCCCCGTGATACCTGTAATGTGGTGTGTGGGGGTCTCCGTCACCTCCCAGCGGTTGTCCGTGTCCCCCTGCTTCTCCCCCTCCCCCCTGCAGCTGGATGTCCTCCCGGCTTTGACACCTGCTGGGGGAGGAGATCAATGGAAGACGGGAGGGGGGGGGGCGCGCAGAGGGTGGCGATACCCTGCCCAGCAGAGACGGGGCGGATGGCTAATGGTACATAGGAAAATGCAGTAAAACTCCTGTTTTACCGCATTTTCCCTTTAGTACATACCGCTGTACAGAGATAAACATCCAGCCAATCAGCTACTTACTGCCATGTTACAGGCTGTGTTTGAAAAAAGTCAGTAAGGAGCTGATTGGCTGGACGTTTATCTCCCTTTATCACCCTTGCATTTATCTCTTGTTAAGGCTTAATACATCTGCCCCATAGTTTGCAGAGAAATTAGGATTTAGTATCTTCTTTCTGTATCATGACCTGACAGATTTGGACTTGTCCCCATGTATTTACATTTCCTAATCGCAAATAGTGAAATTGTATGGCATGGGCCCACAGAACCTTACTTTGGAGTAAAGTAGGTCCTCCGCCTCTGCCCCGCACTGCTCGATGCTGCCCTCAGCTAAGGTGCAGAGAGGCCGGAGCACTGCAGCGTTTGCCCTAGGGTGCTCAGGTGGAGCAGCCACGTCACTTCTGGTGGAGGCCTGTCAGTTCAATGAGAAGATAACCAATTCAGTAGGAGCAGAAGTGTAAAGGAAGGAATATGGCCTGGTCTCTGCAGGCAGATGCAGGTGAGCAGGGGTGTGACGTAGAAACAAATTACCCATACCTCCCTACAGCAGTGCGCTCCCAAAAGGGGGGGGGCTTCTGAGAAAGGCGCGTGTCCATTTTTGGGGGCCCTGGCGGGGCATGACTCAGTGAGTGAAGGGGGGGGGGATCTCCCCACTTGCAACCCCCCCTCCCACTGCTGCGGGACACTGCTGCCTATTGGTGGGCCGCAGGACCATCCCCTCTCCCCCACCCAAAAAAAAAAAAAAAGGAACAGTTGGGAGATGTGCATTACCTGAGCCCATTTATTGTTTTTAAATGAATGAAACAAAAATATAACATTAAGATGCTGAATCATAATAAAACAAGAGGTTTCTACAGGGCTGGTTGGTTTAAAACAAATGGTTTGGTTTAGATTAACAGGGTATGGGACCTGCGCTAAGGAATTGCAGAGTGTAATGGGTGACAGACACTGTATAGTATATAAAGGGATGCGAATAATATGTGGTTTCTACTATATTGCAAGCAACCTACAGTATAGAGGGAGACCATGTATGGTGCAAATAAGGTGTTTATTATGCAAATTATCTTAGGTCACAATGCCGTATATCATTTATTTACATAGAAGGCATATTGAGCGCAATATGACGGTGAAATAAGGGGGTTGGGGGTGTGGCCACAACGGGGTAGCCGCAAGTCTGAGGGTGGGAAAGGTAGTTAATTGGGAATAAGGGTATAGTCACGGTGGTGATAAACGTGAGGAGCCAGAACAGGCAGAGTCACAGTACGGGCAGTGGCCACAGGGGGCTGGCGTCCCATCCCCTCCGCAGTGCACCTCTAACCTGTTTTGACAATATGCTCCTTCTCTGGTCCTCCTATTTTTAATATATAATTTATTTTTTTATTAAAAATGCAAAACCTGTTTTCTGACCCCGACAAGACCATGTCCACATACATAATCAGCAAAGCAGCAATGTTCTCCCCAGGTTCAAGTTAATGGGCGCTATACACTTTTGTTTATTTCTTTTTTAAATGCCACTTGGTGCTATTCTACTACAGGGCCTGACTAATAGCACAGTAACAGACATCCCGATACCATCTATAAGGGGCAGAGGGAAAGTGGCAACATTGCAGAAATGGGAGAGCGAGCGTGCAGATGTTCACTGTATATCAGGCACAATTATATTGCTGTCCAGAAAGCAAGTGTAAATATTTCATTCTTTAAATGATTGAATTTGAAATAAAGCTTAAATCAGTACAAGGATGTCAACATTTCTCATTTCCGCAACGTATTACATTATATTGCCCTCACAGATTACTTCCGAATTCAACACGGTCGGCAAAAATCATCTGGGGAGCAAATTTCGCAGGAACACAGAGGTCTTAGGGTCAGATGTACTAAACATGAAAAGTGTCAGGTAGGAGCCAATCAGCTCCTACCTGACATTTTTCACACTCAGTCTGTGACATGGCAGGAAGGAGCTGATTGGCTGGGGGTTTATCACTCTTCATTTGATCACTTTTGAAGCTTAGTGCATCTGGCCCTTAATCATTTGATGGGGACTCAAAAGGGACCAGTCAGATCATTAGATCTGCAGGATTACATAGGGCTTGAGCTCGATCAGAATAAAACTCATTCAAATAAAAAAAAGGTCTATGCCCCAAGTTAGGCAGTCCTAATTCATACATATGTAGGTGCGCTCATCGTTGCTGCGACCCGGCCGCTCGTGCTGGTCCGTCACGCCAAATGCAAACACGCAGCTCGGAATCGCCACAGAATAATATCGCCATTGAATGAGTTTCCATGAACAGAAGGAGAGCAAGATGCATGTGTGTGTGGTGACAAGATCATGCCAATCGCCATGCGAGTCCTATGTGGCAACGATGAGCGTGGCAATACCTGGCAAATTATATTCCGTTTTTTTTTTTTTTTGCTTCAGTTCCTGTTTTACTATTTGCCCATGCTAAAACTGATGCAGGGCATGCTGGGATGTGTAGTTCAACAACAGCTGGAGTGTCAAGGTTAGCCATCACTGGTATATAGTGTGCAAGGGTGACAGGAACAGAGAGGCGCAGAATCAGAAAGTATCACAATATACAAGACACCTTCTGAGAAAATAGAGACAAAAACTTCTTACCTCTCTTTCCAAGTACGATTTTAAGGACTCCGTCTCATTTAAGAGCGTAACACTGCACTTTCCCCTGCAAGTTACAAAAAAGGAGAACACATTAGTTTGCAGAAGTCCGACTAGACAAATAGCGGATTCCCGCACCAGGATAAAGACAAAAAGCTCAGAGTACCGAAGGAATCTACTGAAGATACTGCTGCGTATCAATATCACTTAATTATTCGGTGCTAACAACTGGTTTTAACCCTCCCGAGTGCCAAGTGATGTTATTTATTTTTTTATTAAAAAAGGTGTGAAAATTGCCAAGCAACCATTTTTATTCATCATAATGACCTGTAACGTTTACATTACATAGAAATATAAATCTTTTTTAGCAAAACATTTTTCATTTGAATTTATATAACAAATGTGAGCAATGCTGCCATTTTCAGCAGATATTTTGAACAGCTCCTGCAGAGATGTTGGACATGAAAAGGTTAAATCATGTAGAATTTAAACATTGAGAGCAAAGAAAACCAGTTTAACAGGATGCACTCATCCCTCCACAAACAAGGTAAGTAAAAATCACATTTTATTAAAGAATTTAATAAAAACTCTATAATAAAATTTACTTACCTGCTCTCTTTGGACGAGATGTACTAAGCCTTGAAAAGTGATAAAATGGAGTGATAAACCACCAACCAACCAGATACCCACAGTCATCTTTAAAACAATCTATAACATGACAGTTAGGGGCTGATTAGTTGGTCATTTAGCGCTCTCCATTTTTATCACTTTTGAAGTTTAGTAAATCTGTTCCTATGTTAGAATTCAGACTATGTTGGGCGTTTTTTTTTTTTACTTCATTGAAAGCTAGATAATTAAGTTTATTACCGTATTTTTCGGACCATAAGACTCACTTTTCCTCCCCAAAAAAGTGGGGGGAAAAGTGTGTGCGTCTTATGGAGCAAATATTGGAATATTAACATGCAAAAAACTCCTGAATGCTGGTGCTGCTGCACCAGCATCTCAGGAGCTGCAGCAGAGCCCGCTCCCCCTCCCGTGGTACTTGTCAGCAGCTTAGACTTAGAGGTCCGGGCAGCGGGGTCCTTTTGGAGAATGGGATATCATCGGCGGGGAACTATCATGGGATCTAGCACTACTAGTTCCCATCTGCCGCAGGGACCCCGCCGACGATATGCCATTCGCCAAACGGACCTCACCCCAGCGTCTCCCTACCGCTGCCAGCATGTCATCATCCCTCGCCCGGCACCTTTACACTCACCCCCTAACATTCCCACGGAGCCGGGTGTCTGTCTCCAATCCCCATATGTCCGATCACCAGGTGTACCGAGGGATTGAGCTGCCGCGTTGCTGGAGGGACGGAGCGGCCGGGTAAGAGGAAGGTAGGAGCTTCCAGTATCTAAGGGGAAGACAGACAGCGCTTCCAGGAGGCTGCCACCGCTGGGAGCCGGGTATAAGGGGGACAGCGCGCTGCCGATGCTGGGAGCTGTGTGGAGGAGGGGGAATGTGAGGCAGTCATTTGCCACCGGGCTACAGTACTCTGTGCCCGCTCAACACCACCCACTGCCCACTTGTCTGTCCTGGCATCGCGTCCGCTGGCTAGAAGGCAGACCTTTCACCCTGCTTGAAGCTGCCCATTAGATTTAGCTCTCAGCCTCCTGACATTAACAAGGAGCAGTCACCTATAGGCAGCTCCTCTTAGGCACTGCAGCGAGACTCGACTCTACAGCAGGTTTGTGTCTCACCTGCCTGGGGCTACCTGCATGGTGGAGGGGTGACACAGTGCATTTTTAATAAGTGGACGAATGAGCTACCACTTTCTTTCCTCCCCATGTCCCCTCCTCTCTCTATAGGTCTATCACTCTGCCCACCATGTCTCTCTGCCATTCTGCCCCTCTGCCCATGTCACTCTGCACCTCTCTGCTATTGTATTTCTGCCCCTCTCTGCCCATGTCATTGTGCCTATGTCTCTCTGCCCCTATCTGCCTCTCTCCCTACGTCTCTTCCTCTCTGCCTATGTCTCTGCTGTTCTGCCAGATCATTCCTGCCCATAACCTCATCCTCAGAATATTTTTTTCCTGTTTTCCTCCTCTAAAACTAGGTGCGTCTTATAGTCCGGTGCGTCTTATAGAGCGAAAAATACGGTAATCTTGCAAAATATTGTGCATAAAGCAGATGGCATTATGTTACTTAACCCTTTGAGTGCTAACATTTGTGAGCGATGCGCAAAATATCTGCAAAAAAATGCCAGCATTGCTCACATTTGTTATATAAATTAAAATGATTAGATTTCCTATACAAGGTAAACACAGAATTGTATATAGGCAGTATATTGTGGGAACCCCCTCAGGTGGACCACAGCACAGCACTCCTGGAGTGGAGACACAAATCCTGGAGTGCCGTGCTGTGGTCCACCTGATGGGGTTCCCATAATGTAATATAATATATCTCTTGTAGACGATCTTTTCAATATTATTTTATTTGAAGAAATTTACATTGTATCTTGATATATTTATGTGAATTGCTACAAGTTATTAAATTGTACATTTTATTTATTAATTCACCTGCAATTTCAATATTTATTTATAGAATGTCTTCAAATTGACAGTGATATGACAGTTAGCCGCTGATACCCCTATTCACATACAGCATACTGGCACATAAGATTAATGTGGCAGATCCTGTCCAAGCTTCAGAACAGCAGCAGGGCTAAGGAGATCTAAAACGGGTTTTCCTGGGATGTATTTGGAATCACTGACTGATTAGCTGCACCTTGTGCTTCATGTTATGTGTGTGTGTTCAAGAGAGAAGGTTGGGGTTCCCAATGGCAGCTCATGCCTGGGCAATAGGCTTGCGGGGGTCTGAAGATAACATTAGGGAGTCTCTGGAAGTACCCTTATTATGAGAACTGCCAGGCAGTAACTTAAGAAATGCCAATCTGTTATCCTGGAATGCTGAGAAAAAACAAACAAACAGGCTTCATCTTTAACCAATGCATGTGATTCCTTGTAAATATAAATACACTGCATCATGCTTACTTTACCCCTAAATTGAGATTTATTACTATTGTCTTAAATAATTGATTTAAGAGCAAACCGCCTGAAGCACATTTGATGCATTTGTGGTCCGGTAAAGCAACCACCGGGTCTGTTATTGATTTGACAGCTTGGAATAATACAGAAATATAATTTGGTGCTCCCCCTTTAATTTATTTAATCCTTGTGGTATTGGGTTCTGTATGGTTGACTTTATATGCTTAACGGTTGTTACTGTGTTTTGTTTGTATACACTGCGGTGGATTCTCCATATTGTTTCTTGGATTGCAATGCAGTGTACTTTAATGTTAATGTTATACTTAAAGTTCATACACACTGGGTGACTATGCCCAGTGTGTATGGACAGCGATGATGTCAATCATCGCTGCGGGGAAAGCCGCTCAGTACATACACGGAGCGGCTTTCCCCCTGCCCGGTGCTGACGGCGGGGGGGAGGACGGTGTTGCATAATGCAGAGCTATGCAAAGCCGTCAACGCCGCTCATCTGCTGGTATAACCAGCAGATGAGCGGCTTTCCCGGCAATGATGCGGGAGCCCGCAGCAGCGCTCACCGTTCATCGCTGGGGCATACACACTGGGCGGCTTTGAGCTGAAAGCCGCTCAAACAGGCTGTTTTGAGCGGCTTTCAGCTCAAAGTTGCCCAGTGTGTATGGGCCTTTAGAGTTCTATTCCGCTATCTGACTGCTATTATTTATTGTGAATTGCAATCTTACAATAATTTTTTTGTGGGGGTGGAAACCAAGTTCTATTACACAGTAACCTGCAGCCATTAATATAATCTTGTATCTACCAGTAACTCCGCAATGCCAGTCTTGCCACAAATGACCAAGAGAAGTACGGAGTTCTGTGCGCAATGATCAACATTAATAAAGCTCAGATGCTCAAAAAGTGAGGGCGCGGGTATTGAAACGGGAGTTCTCCCAATTCAAACTATACATCCCAGCATGCATTGCCACCGTTTTAGCATTCCCTAATAGCAAACCTGTGGCAAGGCATGATGGTACTTGTAGTTTCACAACAGCTGGAGGGCCATAGTTTGGAGTCCAAACTTTGGACATGCCTGATGTAGACACTGTAGATCAGGCATTCCCAACCACGGTCCTCAAGGCACACCAACAGTGCAGGGTTTCTAGATATCCAGGCTTGAGCACAGGTGACTTAATTAGTATGTGAGGGATTCTGCTTAAACCATCTGTGCTGAAGCCTGGATATCACTAAAACCTGCACTGTTGGTGTGCCTTGAGGACCGTGGATGGGAATGCCTGCCGTAGATCTATCACCCGGAACCAGAGCTTTCCAATGCTTTCCTAAAATTACCACAGATTAGGGAACTATCACATACTACCACATGTGGAGATACTCACTATCCGCACACATACCCATCAGCAGAGTCCAGACAGATCGAGGTAGGCCTCAGGGTTACTGAATAACAATAACTTATTTAGATTGCATTTTACACAATACAAGAGTGTCTCAACACATAGGGGGAAATGTAACACAATGAGAGAATCAGAAAGTGAGCGATTTGGTGAGAAATCTCCAGCTTTTTAAAGCGTCAATCATTTACACTGCAAAACCAGTTTGATTTTGCAGAGTAAATTCAAATTTCAAATTTGGCAAAAGGATTGCCGCTTCAAAAAGAACCTGGAGATTTCTTATCAAATTGCTCACTTTTTGAATCTCTCATCCAATTACATTTCCCCCCCATAGAGTCTACTCCCTCTCAACAAACTTCTTTCCGGCTTTGACTCTTGGGTGCACCGCCAGCCTATCAGCATCAGCCTTGAGCAGCTACACCTATTAATGTTCTCACTTGACTTATCCACAATTCGGACAAATACTGTGCGACAACAATAACATCCTGCCCCATTCTATTGCATTAACACAACCAACTGAGAATATAAAATGACAATGCCAGTTTTACATAATAATTGTGGCACATATGTTCGGGCCTTGGCTCCTGTTGGGTTTATTCTAGACCTGGAATACTTACCGGTCTGGTGGATGCCTCTTATAATACAGAGCCTGGAGGCTTGCAGATTGTGGACTGAACAGGACACAATAGTTGAGTCTGTTCTTTTCCAGATTCCTATCAGGTCAAAATTGCCGGCACAGAGGTCACATGATCAGATACTTTAATGGCTTCCATGTGCTGGAAACTCTATGAGCAAGTACGTGTTATGTTCCCACTGAGGGTGCCAATTTGTCTGAAAGGCCTGGGGCAGAACTTATTTGGGTAGGAAAGACAGTGCTAGTAGCTTTTCCTCAACTGAAGAGATTTGCTGAGGTGCAGATGCCATACTCAGCAATTTGCCCCAAATTAAGACTGAAATTGGCCCAAATTGCATGTGTGTGGCATCTGATCCGATCCTTTGCGTGACCCTGTGCGCATCGGACCGGATGTCAGACCCGCATAACATAAGATAAATCGGGAATCTGTCCCGTCAGCGGCACATGTATAACATCTGATTTCGTCCGTTGGAGCGTTACAGCGGTGGCCCACACCTATCTGCAGGTCCGATCTCCGACTATAAAAAAAAAAAATGGGCAGCCGCTGATTGAGAGAACTCTCTCAGCCAATCAGCGCCCACCCATTCATTTACAGTTTTATCTTATTCTCCTGCCCTCCCCCCCCCTTCTGCTGCAGCCCCCCGGGAGTCTTCACATGCGATAAATCACATGTAAAAAAAAAAAGGCACATCAAGCGCCAAATCACATGCAAGCCTTCCAGGAAGCTGGCAGGCGTCTCACGGGGGAATTGGATGCGACTTCTCCCGTTAGAGAAGTTGCATAGTGTATGAGGGCCTTTAGATTAAAGAAGTAAAAACAAGACTGAAAGCTCACCTTATGTGTGTAGCGGGTAAGGATTCAAGCTGCCTAGATAAAAACAACTCTCTGTGTCGTAACTGGTGTTTCAGTTTTTCAGGTAAATCCACCATTTCCGGGTTTTCCATTTCTTCTTCCATTTCCCCTAAACACAAAATCATTACACCAACAATCTCACCTTATGGGAACAAACATGTCACAAAAGGTTATATTAGAATTCCCAAAAAACCCAGAGGAAAGCTTGTTATACACTACGGGCTGGGGATTCAATTAATTAATTGTTGCTGTAAATTCGCATATCTTTAATAATAATAATAATAATAATAATAATAATATTATGATTAGTATTAATAATATATAGCGCTCTTTCTCCAATAAGACTCATGGCGCTTACCAGATAGAATTGATGTAATACAGTACAGAAACAGTGAAGTACAGAAAAGCTTTTAATAAACAATATTTAAGGGAATAAAGGAAATGCTTGAGTAGACAGGAAAGTCTTGAGTCTGTTTTTGAAGCAGTCGCGAGTGGGGGCCTCACAAACTGTGCAGGGAAGGGAGTTTAATAGAGTCAGAGCCGCATGGCTAAAAAGCTCGACCCCCAGATGAATTACAGGAGATCATAGGTACTGCATTTACAGACCGCAGTAATCGGGTGGGACAGTGTGGAATCAGAAGCTGCTTCGGGTACCTTGGGCCTTGGTCATGTAGGGCTTTGAAACTCAGTAAATTAATCTTGAAGATGATTCGCCATTTTGGAGGGAGTAGAGAATGGGAGTAATGTGGCTAGAACGTGGCTGGTTTGGTAACAGCCTGGCAGCTGTGTTTTGTACCAGCTGTAATCGGTGCAGTTCTTTTGAGGGAGAATTGCTGGGCATTGCAGTAATCCAAACGAGATTAGACAAATGCATGTATGACTTTTGGCAGATCTTCAGAGGGGGGAATTCAATTACAGTACCTTTTTATTTTTGCACAAAAATGCACAGGCTCAAGGATATGTTCCCAGAACCATGCGTTTTCCCAATGGCGGCTGCAAAATCACAGCATTTAACAGGGAATTTGCCGGATACAATACTACGGATAATGCAATTACCCCCAGATACCAATTTGCTGTGGGGAAAAGTCTAGAACAGCAGTGGTTCTTAAAATGTCTTAAATCACATTTACCCCCAAAAAGGGTCAGGACTCCATGTTGCTGACTGTAGGGCTGACGACTTCTCCAATCTCTCAGTCATTAATCACCCTCTGCCTGTTCCTGTCACCCACTGCTTCCCCAGTCTACCAAAGCCTTCACAGCTGGTATAAACTTTCCATTCACATGAATATATGAAAAAAAACGCATGCAGGGTAGGGACTCCTAAAGGAGTTTGTCTGTGCAATTGTGCAAGAAAATTAAATTATTGTATTAGCTGTCAATTCACTTCTGTATTGCGCCTCCACAATGGTGCCATGTGCGGGAACCATTCTGCTGTAATTTGCTGGGATCCTATAAAAACTTTTTTTATTGTCTGACAGGGTCCCAGACTAAAATAGTTTGAGAACCACTGATCTAGAGAAATATCCTTTTTGTAATGGCATCTCAAGGCCAATAATATCGTCAAAGAATATAGAGGATATTTGTATTAGCGAGTTGATCAGACACATTGTTGTTTCACATTTATACACCAATAATTACAATGGAAAATCCATATATTAGGGATCTATTTGGGGCAATTCTCTATTCTGCCAATGACTGGGTTGGGGAAAAAATAAATAAACAAAAATCAAGGAATCCAACAGGTTTGGGAGTCTGGGATTTCGAACAAAGATTCTTCCTCAATTCCCGACAGTTGCCAATCATACTGTAGAATGTCCACACATCTGTGCATTTGATCGCACTAGTCATAATACTACTAGCGACATGGAGGTCACCATGATCGACCAATGGAAAATTTATTTTTTTTTTTAAATGTTCACGGAAAAGAAGATGGATACAATGAAACATAAGCGTGGCATACTCTTGACCAGGAGCATAAAAATTAAAACCACAGTAACAGATTGACCGTGCCTCGTGTGATCGGCATTTGGGACAATAGTGGCAGCACTTCTGAAACAGCGCAGTTTGTTAAAAGTTGTTGGGCTGCTGTTGTGAAGGTGTAACGTGACTAGAGAAATGGCACCATTACAAATAACCGATGTGAAATCGGCCAAGCACTATGATGCTGCATGAGGAGACACGCTACGGTCAAGCAGCTTGCCTTCAAAATTGACCCAGGAGGTGCATCTAATAGGACAGTTCAGTGAACCCTGCTTGGTATGGGGCTCAGAAGCAAACAGATCGTCACTGCACCATTGCTTACAATGGTGTATTGGTGGAAAGGGCTTTAACTTGGACAGCAGCATCAGAATTGGACCTTTGCTGATTAGTGGATTGCCTTCTTAGAGAACATTTTCTGCAACAGATGGATGTTGGCGTGTCAAACAAGAAACATCGGAGAACGGAAAAGCCTGCAACCACTGCTGGAAGATTACAACCTGGTGGTGGCAGCATTATGGTCTTTGGAAGGTTTTTGTGGCAATCTCTGGGCCTACTCTTCCATGTAGAAGGCAATCTTGACTGATTTGATTAGGAATCAATCCTTGCAGATCACGTGCCAAATGTTCTCTCTGGTGTGGAGGAGATCTTCCATCTAGACCAGTGGTTCCCAACCCTGGTCCTCAAGTACCCCCAACAGTGCACGTTTTCCATATCACCCAGCAGGTGCACTCATTACTTAGACGCATTTTAAAAGATCCACAGGTGGAGCTAATTATGTCACTTGTGGTTCTGTGTGGAGACCTGGAAAACGTGCACTGTTGGGGGTACTTGAGGACCAGGGTTGGGAACCACTGATCTAGACAATGAAACGTTACTAGATGATCTAGAACTGTCCGACATTGGTTGGACGAGCCTAACCAAGAATTCCAAGTACTTCCATTGCCCCCTAGATTTCACAGACTTGGGGGGGTATTCAATGTTGGTCGACCTCCCGCAGCCATCTCCCGAAGAGGGAGATGGCTGCGGGGCCCTATTTAATGCGGTCTTCCCCGACAGCATTGAACAGGGCCGACATCACAAGCTGTCGGGCTCGTTCTGCTGAGAAAAGCCGGAAATAGGCGAGCTCCCTGCCGGAGCTAGTCTGTTTCCGTCCTCAACTCACGGCCACGCCCCCTTCTCGCCGCTCGGGACATTGAATCCCGACCGCCGAGCTCACGTCAAGCAAAGCGAGAACGGGACAGGGGCACGGCTGTCGAGCTTGCTCGACAGCCGTACCCCTGACATTGAATTCCCCCCTTAGTCCCAAATATGCTCAATTGGGTTCAACTCGATCGTAGCGTTTGCTCTACGGATCCTCCACCACACCCTCCAGCACTGCAGTCAGCATGGCTCCAGATACCCATGCCAACCTACCAGCAATTTATTGAGTCACTCCCAACCAGTCTAGCTGATGTCCAAGGGCGTTTATCTGGCTATTAGCTGGTGGGTCACAATAAGACTCGAGAGAGCCTAACTATCTGCACGTTACATTCTACAGTGCAACATGGTTTTGTTGTTTGAGAGATTTTGCGATCGATTCTGAATCAGGCCTATTATGTGGCACTGTTCATAGAAGACTTTGTTACATGTGCGCCATTTCACAATGATGTAAAAAAGGTACTTACTTGCATGTTTGTCCGCTAAGGAAATAAGCGTGCTGGATATATCTCTCCTCCTATAGAAACAGACGACCTTCGCTTCTACATTTCCATTTGCCGTCTAGTATTGGATGGAGAAAAAAAAATAGCATGCAAAAATTTTTATTTCATCGGCCATGAAGCAGCTAAACGTTCACAGTACATTACTACAGCAAAAACAAAATGCAACTTTAGAGGAGATAAGATAATATACGAAGGGGAACCACACCTACAAGTAGTTGGTCACGCTATCATCTGTAGGGCCAAGTCCACTCGTGGTTTATTACTGATGCAGCAACTGGACATTTTTATGTACACCAATACCCCATTTCCACTAAATTTATAACCCAGTTTATTGCCCGGGGAAACCCGGGTACAAGTTTGGTCAGAAAGAGTCTGAGAAAAAAAAAATTGTTTTTTTGTGGGGGGTTGGGCACATTCCAAAACACCAGATTAAGGAAAGCCTAAAATGTAGGGTCAAATCATTCCGGGTGCCGGACGGGGTCTCGACAGGCATTTACCGGGATCCAACTGTCAAAACACAGACAGCCGGGTTCCCGACGGCCGTCAGCTTTTTTCCCCCTCATCGGGGTCCACGACCCCCATAGAGAGAGAATAGAATAGATGGCTCACCATGCTGTCTGGGTCCAGCCAGTCGGGATCCCGACGTTGGGCTAATGACTGTCGGGATCCCGACTGTCGGACCCATCATTCCATACGGTTACTTGTCTCTAAAGGCCCCCATACATCAGTAAGATATTGTACAATCTCAGCTGGTTGTATGATGGATTGTATGACAGATTTTGCGTACATTGTGTGTCAAAAAACCACCAACGACTGCCGGGGACTTGAAGGGAAAGTTGGACACAATCCTGATTGTAAGACAGGTCTTTCTGATGTATGGCCACCGTAAGACCGATCATTCTGATGTATGGCCACCTTTACTCGCAATTCCCTCTACCTCTTACCCAAAAGATCAGTACTGCCACTACAATATCTATATATTGCATATATCATATTCATCATTGTTCCTCAAACACAGTCCTTATGCACACACTACACTTCACACTGACATATGCACAGGCGAAGTCGGCTACTTGGCTGGGTATCTATCCAGTCTCCTCAGAGAAGTTCTGAAAACCATCAACTGTTGGGGGGTGCGCGAGGACTGAATTTGGGAAACACACAGTTTAGCAAAAACTGCTGGATTAATCTAGATGGCGGTTTTCACTAATACAGCTTAGTGACATGGAAAGAAAAACTGGATACATACTATAAGATTATCTTTCCAATCTGACTAGTTGGAATGAAAAGCTGGTAATTATTGGGACCATTCTCCCAAACATCTAAAGCAGTTATTTCCATGAAATTATTTAACCCAGTGGTTCCCAAACTGTGTGCCGCGTCACCCTGTGGTGCCTCAGAGCACATGCAGGGGTGCCCTGGGATGGTGGTCCAGGAACAATTAATTTTATTTATGGTCAATGTAATAGGGAAAAATCAGTGCTTATGGCTTCCAATCATACAATATGAGAACAAACTGAAGTGAATACTGTCCCTCACAACATAAATGGACCTAAGGATCACATATAAACACAATTTATTTAATTTAATATATATATTTTTTTAAAAGTACTCAATAAGAAAATTTTGGCCTAGGGGTGCCACGAAAAAAATTCTGATACTCCAGGGTGCCGTGATTCCAAAAAGTTTGGGAACCCCTGATTTAACCAATTTGTCTGAATGACCATTGTTGACTGTTTTTAGCTTTCGGAAATGGTTGATTGCAATTTGTTCCCAGACCGTTTACCAGATTTTTCATTCTAACTAGCCGGATTGGAAAGATAATGGTATAGCGTGTATCTGACTCTAGGTATGTATTATCGTCATGTGACATCAGATAGAGGAGCAATAGAAGGAATAGCCAGAAGCATGACATTCTTAGCGTGCAGCCTCCATAAAGGGGATGCAGTCAAAATACCAACAACCATTGACCGACAGTCAAAATCCCGACAAGGTCAAAATACAGACAAGGTCAAAATACAGACAAGGTCAAAATACAGACAAGGTCAAAATACAGACAAGGTCAAAATACAGACAAGGTCAAAATACAGACAAGGTCAAAATACAGACAAGGTCAAAATACAGACATTTAAACGACATTTAAAATCCCGACATTTAAAATACAGACAAGGTCAAAATACTGACATTTCAGTCAACAGGTCGCGAGGTCGACATGGGTTTTTTCACAGTTTTTTGACCCGACATGCCAACAGGCGGTATTTCACGCAATACCATCCACTAGGGCATGGTGGGAGAATAAAATAGTGTGCCGAGCGTGCCCAAAGCATTGCGAGCGATGCGAGGGGCTGCGGTTGACTTCCAACTGTGTCTATGTCGACTGTCCACATGCAGGTAAAAAAACAGTGAAAAAACCCATGTCGACCTTGCGACCTGTTGACCGAAAGTCATGTTGACTTTTTCACCTGTTTACATCCTATATGTCGTTATTATGACCTTGTCGAGATTTTAAATGTCGGTATTTTGACCATGTCGGGATTTTGACCATCGGTCAATAGCCGTCGGTATTTTATACAAAATCCCCATAAAGTGACTCCACCCAAGTTATGCCATGGAACCCGACTTAACGTGACTGCTCTGCAGAGGAATCTAATATAGGCAGAGGATGTGGCGCAGGTGAGACAGTGTTTGTACCACATACACCCCTCATCACCAACAATTTTAATTTTTAATTAAAGCACCAATTAATTTCTTCCAAGTCTCTGACGATCAACAAATCAAAGGGGCAAACAACCAGGGTTACAGGTGTATGCCTCAGGTGGACAATCGGAATGCTAGGTTTACAATCATTGAGGTTTTGTTTCCGATGTTAGTAGTTTTATTAATCAATGGCAGCACGCCAATGTTTGCTACCATCGAATGGTAAAGTTTTGATGTTGTTATGATGGGCTTGCCCCCAGCAGTGCTTCTGCTTATGTGTTGCCGTGCTGAAGGTATTTTTGTATATGCAAAAAAAGGTGGGTTTGTTTGCGCATAAGCCATAAAAAAAAGTTTGATCAAATTCTTTTGATGCAATGTCATATCGAAAGATTTGATGATGGATGCCCAGCCATCATTTGATGGCAGGCTTCTGATGTCATCCCTCGTCTCTGGACCCGCTGTTTCTTCCCTGGCCAGCTTTAGGTGGTTGCTCATGAATTAGTTGCCCAAAGCATCTTTTTGTGTCAATTCTTGAAGTAAAAACTGCGGTACTTGTGTATTATCACGGCGCCCCCGATATTAAGTCGCACGATTTTTCATCGCATGGCATGCCATCCACCCGATGCACTGTGATGCGATGTAAGCCGATGTTAAATTTACGATGTTAAATTGTATAAAGCACCCTAATGGGTGCTTACAATGTTAAATACACCCCCACGCCACCCCCCAGTATGAACGTGAACCCGAAGCGTGGCGAGCGCTGCGAGCCCGCGAGGGGCGGTGGTACGCGTCCGCTGACCTTTTCATACCCCCACTATCCACGTCGGCGTGGAGTTGATCTTACATAGTGTGGCGAGCGCAGCGAGCCACCGAGCCCGAAGCGTGGCGAGCGGCCGCGCATACCTGTGAAGTTATGCAAGGGGCTCACCACGCTTCGGGCTCGGTGGCTCGCAGCACTCGCCACACTATATAAGATCAACTCCACGCTGATGTGGATAGTGGGGGTATGAAAAGGTCGTAGGACGCGTACCGCCGCCCCTCGTTCATACTGGGGGTGGCGTGGGGGTGCAGTTAACATTGTAAGCACCCATTAGGGTGCTTATACAATTTATAATCGCATTGCATTGTATGCCATACAATTTTAACATTGTATGACATTGGGGAACATCGCGGGACATCGCATCGCACACCATCGCATGCCTTATGGTCTGCGATGCGATGGGCGCCGTGATAATACAAGAGGTACCAAAACTGCAAATGCTGTTTGAACAAAGTGTACAAAGCAAAATATGCATCCGAATATTAGATGGCACTACCGTCTTATGCTGCTTTCACATTGCCTAAATGTCTGAGACCCGGTATATTACAGTTTTATACCCCTTTCACACTGCACATAAATAGCAGGACAGGCAGTAGCTATAAGACAGCGCAGTGCATATGAATGAGCCTTTCATTACATTAGCACATATGTAATGAGCAGCTCATTACATATGCACTGCTCATTACATATGTGCATATGTAATGAGCAGCTCATTACATATGCACTGCGCTCTCATAGTAGTCCTATATACTGTTTAAGACCCTTTCCCACTGGCAAAAAACGGCTCTTAAACGGGTAAAACACTGCTTTATACCCGTAATTGTTAAACGGGTAAAGCAACCTGGAGCTTTCCCACTGCAGCACTATCCGTTTAAAAAGGTTAAAAAAAAAAACACGTCAATTTACCATTTAAGAGCTGCAGTGGGAGCAATTATCCGTTCTGCTGCGCAACAACAAACATGTACATTGACGAAACTGCGGGTTATATTTAAATAAATAAAAAAGTAATAAACTACAAAAAAAAAAAAAAAGAGGGTATGAAATATTTTTTAAATGTTGCATTTAGATTGCTGATTAATTGCTGTGTAATGTCAGTCATTGGTCATTAACAGCAACATCATTAACCCTTTGAGTGCCAAGTGAATGACAAAATAGGTGTGAAAATTGCCAAGCAAACATTTTTATTCATCAAAATGACCTCTAATATTTACCTTATATAGGAAACATAGGGTGAAATGTAATAGGATGAGAGATTCAGAAAGTGAGAGATTTGGTAAGAAATCTCCAGATATTTTTTTTTAAGCGGCAATCACACTTCAATATCAAAGCGGTTTTGCAGTGTAAATGATTGCCGCTTTAAATAACTGGAGATTTCTTACCAAATCTCTCACTTTCTGAATCTCACATCCTATTACATTCGAACAATCTTTTATTTTTCTTTTAACACATTTTTAATTTGAATAAATATAAACAAAATGTGAGCGACGCTGGCATTTTTAGCAGATATTTTGACATTTTCTCAGAGATGTTGGCACTCAAAAAAAAGGTTAATTAGCTGGCATGTGATTGAAATGTCTGGCTCAGCGGGTCGAGAGGATGTAACTGAAGGATATAGTTTACTGATCGGTCAGTTGTGTACTGTACATGTAATTCCCCGCCTGCGCCTATATTGGCTGGGGTGTGGGCTGTGTAGGGTCTATGAGGCTTTACAGGTAATTCTGGCCTTCGAACCTCCACATAAAATATTTTTATTTTAAATTTCCTGCTTATCTTCAGCTAGAAGACTATATAGCATGTATTTTTAAGCTGGCCGCACACTGGAGCAATGAGAAGTTGCTCCGACAGCCCCATCAGCCAGTATCACCCTCACACACTGGAGTGATGTTAACAAAGGACGGAACAACCTGTCCTTCATTTACATGCATGGTGTCACTAGCAAACGATGTGCAGCACATTACATCTAGCATAAGAGACGGGATAGCCCTTCATTTTCGGGTTTCTTTGATGAGTGGGTGAGTCCTCAGATGACACCATTACACTTCCTTCTGACTGGTGCTTCACACGGGGGTCTTCCACATACGCTTACACAGATTAAATGCCCCCATACACTATGCGATTTGGGCCGATTTGGAGGAATCGGGTTGTGAAATCGGCCCAAATTGCATCTGCAGACGTCCCATCCGACCCGATGCACAGTCCCGGAGTCGGGAGGTCGGACGGGCTGCACGTAAGATTTGTTAAATTTTATGTGCAGCCCGAGGCGGGCAGGGGATGCAGCGTGTAGGTACCTGCGGTGGAGGGAGCCGAGCGGGGTGGGGGTCTGAAAGCAGAGAGCCGGGCAGGGGAGGCAGCAGGCGCACTGTCCTGGGCAGTGAATGCCGCAAGCAGAGAGCCGGACAGGGGAGGCAGCAGGCGCACTGTCCTGGGCGGTGAATGCCGCAAGCAGAGAGCCGGACAGGGGAGGCAGCGGGCGCACTGTCCTGGGTGGTGAATGCCGCAAGCAGAGAGCCGGACAGGGGAGGCAGCGGGCGCACGGTCCTGGGCGGTGAATGCCTCAAGCAGAGAGCCGGACAGGGGAGGCAGCGGGCGCACTGTCCTGGGTGGTGAATGCCGCAAGCAGAGAGCCGGACAGGGGAGGCAGCGGGAGCACTGTCCTGGGCGGTGAATGCCGCAAGCAGAGAGCCGGACAGGGGAGGCAGCGGGCGCACGGTCCTGGGCGGTGAATGCCTCAAGCAGAGAGCCGGACAGGGGAGGCAGCGGGCGCACTGTCCTGGGTGGTGAATGCCGCAAGCAGAGAGCCGGACAGGGGAGGCAGCAGGCGCACTGTCCTGGGCGGTGAATGCCGCAAGCAGAGAGCCGGACAGGGGAGGCAGCGGGAGCACTGTCCTGGGCGGTGAATGCCGCAAGCAGAGAGCCGGACAGGGGAGGCAGCGGGCGCACGGTCCTGGGCGGTGAATGCCTCAAGCAGAGAGCCGGACAGGGGAGGCAGCGGGCGCACTGTCCTGGGTGGTGAATGCCGCAAGCAGAGAGCCGGACAGGGGAGGCAGCAGGCGCACTGTCCTGTGCGGTGAATGCCGCAAGCAGAGAGCCGGACAGGGGAGGCAGCGGGAGCACTTTTCTGGGCGGTGAATGCCGCAAGCAGAGAGCCGGACAGGGGAGGCAGCGGGCGCACTGTCCTGGGCGGTGAATGCCGCAAGCAGAGAGCCAGACAGGGGAGGCAGCGGGCGCACGGTCCTGGGCGGTGAATGCCGCAAACAGAGAGCCGGACAGGGGAGGCAGCGGGAGCACTGTCCTGGGCGGTGAATGCCGCAAACAGAGAGCCGGACAGGGGAGGCAGCGGGCGCACTGTCCTGGGTGGTGAATGCCGCAAGCAGACAGCCGGACAGGGGAGGCAGCAGGCGCACTGGTCTGTGCGGTGAACGCCGCCGCAAGGGGATCAGAGCTCGGGTAGTGTAGGGGAAGCAGAGCACATAGAAATGAATGGACAGCCAGTGATTGGCTGAGAGCTCTCTATGTCCACCCGCTGCTGCCCGGCTTCCCCTAAGCTACCCGGTCTCTGGTCCCCTTGCGGCATTCACCGCCCGGACCAGTGTGCCCGCTGCCTCCCCTGCCCGGCTCTCGGCATTCACCGCCCAGGAAAGTGCGCCCACTGCCTCTCCAGCCCGGCTCCCTGCTTGCAGCCCCCCTGCCCCGCTCGGCTCCCTCCGCCTGCAGCTCCCCGGGGACTGCTTGTGATAAATGCCAAATTGTGTGTGACCCCCCCGGGCAGTTGTCCGTATCTTTAGGTCCGACTTTTCCTTCAGACAAGTCAGCCTAATGTATGGGGGCCTTAGGATTGTGTGGAAACAATCTCATTCCCACTTTACCTGGAGTGATATGGATGACGATACCACTGTTTAATGCCTCTTTCAGGGAACGGTTATCGTTATCTGCAGGGATTGTCTGTTGTACAGCTATATTCAGATAATATGAGTTTTATGTCCCCAACAAGGCTTTCTTTAGATACTTCCAGCTCCGACATGCTGGTACAGTCTCAGTTTGGTAGGATTACCCCTCCCCGGTCAAAACAATGATCATAAACTTAGGCCAGACTAAGCAAATTTCCAATATCTACACTATGCTAAACTCAAACCTACTGGGAATCTGATCTTGGCGCCATAGAAGAGGACCAAATATCGGGCTCTGTGAAATTTATTATCTCTTGTATTAAATATCAACAAGTGTTTTTCTATATTCTCCACCGATCATATCGCACAACTCTCACTTCACAGGGCAGGTCCGATATCAGATACTAATTGCCCTAGGTGCGGGACTGCCGATGTGGATTTCTGCCACATGATTTGGTCCTGCCCCACAATACTGGCCTTCTGGACAGAGGTCTGTACCGACATGGTTATTACAGAGCCTTCTCTTCCACCAGTCACCTGCCCTATGTATGTTCGGTCTTGACATTGAGGAGACTCATTCCCCTACGGTGTATAAATAGGTCTTGTGCCTCACTACCCTAGCTAAGGTAATTATTGCACACAACTGGTCTCCTACATCTCAGAGCACACGTCATTGGTGTGCTCTGGTCAATGATGTATCGGGTCATGAGAATTTTTTTCACCGATCACACTGTACCCTTGCACATTACCATATTAAGTGGGATCGATGGAATGACTCCATTTTCGCACCCAGCCCACCCACATAGCGATTCTACTGCAATCAAACCTTTTAATTGTAATCCTATTATAACAGACTCTCCGGTCTATCGGCAAGCCTTTTCTCATTGTTTTTTATGTGTGAATGCTATTGCTGTGCCCATATACCTTTTATAATTACACAAATGGTCATATGGAACCTTCTTAATGATCCGTACGTCGTGATAAAAACACCACACGTGTATTGCTACATTACTTCTTTTCCTTTTTTATTTTTTTATTTGTACAACTTGTATAAACCAGAGACACATGATAATGTTCTTTCTTTATGTATGTCACTGTTCTTGTAATTTCTTTGTACTGCAATCATATAATTGATAAAAAAACGACACAATTAAAGAATAAGAGACAGGGGGAGCATGCATACACACTGATCAATTCGCGCAATATCCCTGTCAGTCTGCTCCTCCGGATCGCTTAGTGTGGATCCGGCTTGTGTCAAACATTCCACAAGTCACAAAGCAGGATACTACTGGTGATGTGCCATTTAGCATCACGGCGAGGATCAGCTGTGCAGTTATAGATCATTACCATAGGCTTTATACTGCCATTTTCCTGCACACAACTGTTCACATGTTCATTCAAATATTGCCAAGGCCAAAAAGCTGCTCAATGGTCAAATCTGGCATGGTGCTGTAGTTCAACAAAGATACGTTTTTTGGCTATGTTTGAATTGCATCAGGGCCATGGAAGGTCCATATGGCGGCCACTAACTAGGCCGTGAGTCTCTGAAAAATAATTTTATAAGCAAATTGACTCAGGACATCTCCAAGTTAAGAAAACTGCACTGCAAGCGAAGCAAGCCATGCAAGGGGACGCGATACACCAATATAGAGTCTGCGTAAATGTACAAATTGACCAAAAAACAAACTCATGAAAAATGAACATCGACCTTTTCATGTGCAGATCAACAGTTATGTGGTTGGCCCTTTATATAGCAAAACTTTACATGTATTGTGTTTTCTATCTAGACATTTAGACCATTTCAGCCACATCCACTTCTAATAGCTGCGTGTCCTAAGAAAGAAGAAAATGCATGAAATAGAATAGTGTGAGAATCGGAACTTTACACATTTATATTTAAGTGGCAAATTTGGGAAAACTTGCCCAAAACCTCTCACTTTCTGCTTCTCACACCCTTACCGTTGGCCTAATATTTTTATAATTATGATGCAACTCTACAATCTCCAGCTGTAAACAGGCAGGCCCCAAGTCAGTGACGGCTAACCTTGACCCTCCAGCTGTTGCTGAACTACACATCACAGCATGCCCTGCTACAGTTTTTCTATATGGCTATGCTAAAACTGATGCAGGGCATGCTGGGATGTGTAGTTCAAGTTTAGCCAGTAATGCCCTAAGTAATATTTTGGTGTTGTGGAAAGGTCTAGGATCAACAACAGCTTGGTAGTAACGCTCAAAGACCAACATAAGGTGTTCTGTCCTCAGGTGCAACCCTCACTAGTGAGTCACACTGCCTCCAGAACCGGGATCAGCACAAGAAGAGTTTGGTTGGACCTACAGGAAAACATCCCATGCAGCTACACCAAGCTCAGATCACAATGCCAAACATTGGCTGGAGCGGTGTACAGCCTGGGGCACCGGGGAACCATTCCCAGGAGGGAGGAATCATGCTCGACAATGATATACATGACCAGCAACAATTCTCAGTCAGGTATTGGAATATAAACAATACAGAATGGGCATTATATGGGTCTATCCCCTCTCAATTACACCCACAAAAGCCATCAACATAACACACTATGGGTTCATGCTTCTTACACAAAATACTGACCCCTATGGAATTGCAATGTTATTATGGGTAAATCATTAGGTTGACATTAAATTGTCAACAGGATTTTTTTTTTTGTATTAAATACAAAAAAAAAAAAAATTTAAAACCACTATCATTACCCTGGTGCCATGTGTCAGGCAGTAAATAAAGCAAAAACATGTTGACCATTTAAGTTTCAAACCACTGTCAATCCACTCAAATCAAGCGCCAACAATTGTTCCACGATCAATGGTCGTTGGATTCCGTTTCTTCCCTATTCTGGGGACTCTGTAAACAAAGGACCTTCTTGACCATGTCGGCATTTCTTTATGCACAGTTGATGCCACATTCAATAGCCAATTAGAGATTTACATGATCAGGTGTAGCTACATGTATACATTTACTGTATATATATCTAACATCAATCTTACACCACTTCATTGTAGCACGATCAAATTCAATTCAGTGGATATCGTTATAGCACCACTTCTGCAACATCCATAACAAAAATATGTATATAAAAAAAATCTGGTATATCATAGAGATAGCAGGACCTACATAGATACATATACATAGCGATAAGCGTGCGTTTAGCTCGGCGCCAAGAGCCTCTCTCGCATACAGCTGCAACAGTGATACTTTTGTGTTAACACTTTATTGACAACCAAGTGACAAAGCACTCCCTTAGGTGGCTATGGCAGTGCACTATCCAGAGGCATCACCGGATGTGGCACACCAGATACACACTCTGCATCAACACCCCCGCACGACAGCCAAAAGGGTGTGTGGCCTAATTGAAAGGGGCGTGGCCTCCTGGAGACAACAGTTTACATCACACCAGGGATGTTCCAGCATACTGGTCAAAGCGGTTTGCGGTGCTGGCTCTTTGTGTGCAACAGGAGCCAAATGCTGCAGGAGAATATTACACTGCAGCACCCGGCTCCTATAACTGCAGAAGAGCCGGCCTGTTGGCGTCACCCTTTTGAGGTGTAAGTCAAAGGCCTGTATGTTTGTAAAGCAAAGCCACCATTTGTACGCATAGGAAGCCTGTAAGTTTACAGATAACAGCTGATTGGCAATCACTCATTCATCTGCCCCTGTATTAGACATTTCACAAACCCCAATACTCTATATTACTGGTCCACTAACCATTACACAGCACGCTGATCACTACACAGCACAGAGTGCGGTTACATTTCCTCTAGGTTTAAGTTCTGGCACCATCCACCAGCAGCTCCGACAATAGAGGCCGATCTATTTGGCTACAACTTGCAATCCAGAGGTTAAGAACCAACTCGCAACAAAATAAATAAAACAAACAGCCGCCTGTACAACCAGACAGGTACTATAAATGTTTTTACCGTAATGATGAAACAAAGAGGATGCTTCTTCCCTGCAGCAATGTAATATACAGCGGATACAGTAATAATATAATATTTACTGTTTACTTATTACATTCTTATAGCTAGATTACATTGTTGCAGAATTAACTGCAACTTTGTAAGCACCGACATCTTCATTACAGTGCCAGGCTAGTAAAGTGTGCCAAGCGTATGGGAGTCATGCGAAGGGAAGCAGTGGACAAATACGTTGTCCATATAGACATTTGGGACAAAACAAAAAAAGAGCGAAAAACCGGAGCACCTGGAGGAAACCCACGCAAGCACGGTGAGAATATACAAACTCCACACAGAGCCATGGTGGGAATCAAACCCATGACCTCAGTGCTGTGAGGCAGTAATGCTAACCACTACACCATCCGTACTGCCCGTATATATAACACATGACCTCAGCGCTGTGAGGCAGTAATGCTAACCATTACACCATCCGTACTGCCCCGTATATATAACACATGGTGGGGATAGAACCAATGACCTCAGCGCTGTGAGGCAGTAATGCTAACCATTACACCGTCCGTACTGCCCCGTATATATAACACATGGTGGGGATAGAACCCATGACCTCAGTGCTGTGAGGCAGTAATGTAACCACTACACCATCCGTACTGCCTCGTATATATATAACACATGGTGGGGATAGAACCCATGACCTCAGCGCTGTGAGGCAGTAATGTAACCATTACATCGTCCGTACTGCCCCGTATATATAACACATAGTGGGGATAGAACCCATGACCTCAGCGCTGTGAGGCAGTAATGCTAACCATTACACCGTCTGTACTGCCCCGTATAACACATGGTGGGGATAGAACCCATGACCTCAGTTGCTGTGAGGCAGTAATGCTAACCACTACACCATCCGTACTAATGAATGTCGACGTTCCTGTGGCGGAGCCAATGATCACAACCCATTCCTGGTTTTAATTCTATCCATGCTTGGCCCCGGGCAACTTAATTAGTACCTTAGTCAATAGGATTTAACCATCTCTGCGGAGCCATCGATATCTTATAAACCACATCTGTTAGTGCCCCTTGAAGACAGACTTTGGGAACCACTTTTATACATCACACTAATGCTGTGTACACACGGGGTAATATGATTGCTGGGGATATATTGCTAGCAATATATCCCCAGCAATCATATTGCTCAGTGTCCTTTTCATCAGCGATGAAAAGGAGACACTGCTATGGCGATTTTACATGAAATTGCACCCGTGGTTACTCACCTTAAGGCTGCTAATGACATCACACTTGTGCTTCAGCAGGATATCCTTAAAACCTGTACTGGTATGAAACCACTGGCGTACCCAATTTATTAAATGGTCACTGGTTGGAAAATGGAATACTTAGAGGAAAGGTTTCACAAGAGAATACTCACACTAAGGGTAAGCGCTAAATGACAACGTTTTTCAATGCGCTGGAAAAAAAAAAAAGTGTTTAAAAGCCACAAGAACCCTTCATTTTAGGGCGAGAGAAGGACCATTTGCACAATGGATTGCGACCATAGCAAAATCCCAAAGACAAAATGGAAAAGTCTCACATGCGCTTAGAGTCCAAATAATGTTTCAAAATCCTCCACGTCATTCAGGGTTCCACCTCTTTTCTCTCCCACGATCAAATATGGGGGGGGGGGGACAAACAGTGGGATGGAAGTCAAAAACCGTGGATTTTCAATATATTATTCTCCCTTTTGGTGAAGGACAATAATGGAAAAGGGTGTTTCCCAAAGATTCCAAAAGGTACCAGAATTTCTTATGGGGTCACCTCACTCGTGCATATAGGTGGAAGGCGCTCACATGTATGCTTACATAGGGTAGGTGTTTTGTACTCCCATAAAAGGTATCTTTTCATATATAGTACTCTAGATTCCAAATTAAAAGCAGAACTCCTTTATTCCAAATTAAAACCCCAGTGGGACAGAAATAAATACCAGACAGTCTTTGTACCAATATCAGATGTGACCCGGGTAAATATATGGTATTTCACACTGTAGGTAAATTCTCCACAATCCACTGGGTAACAATGATTAGACACTATGTTCAGTTTCTACGCGTTTCGGCACGCTGCGGTGCCTTTTTCAAGAAGTGTGTTTCATATGTCTGGATATACCAAGCGTGAGGGTCTGCTTGCACAGCACCCTTCTCACGTGTTCTCCTTTTTTTCTCAAACCTGGAGAACACTTGAGAAGGGTGCTGTGCAACAGATCTGGTGGAAAGGGCCTTCAACGCTGGAGGAAGGGACAACCCAGCCGATGCATAGGACTGTTGTATCGTGCATCGAATCCACCGGGCTATGGTCCTTGTAGATGCAGGAGAGCCCTTCTTTTGCGCATCAAACAATACAAACAAACTATCCGACTTCCGGATTCTAGCCGTACGTTTAACATACGCCTTGAGGGTATGTACCACATCTAAAGAGAGAGAGGGATATCAGGATGTACCGCGCTGGAAGGAACCACAATAGGTTGGTTCAGGTGGAATGCGGACACAACCTTTGGCAGAAACTGCGGCCTGGTCCTGAGCTCTGCCCGATCCTCGTGGAATACCAGGTAAGGGCTTTTACAAGACAATGCCCCAAGCTCAGACACCCGCCTGGCTGAGGCGAAGGCCAGCAGGACAACAGTCTTCCAAGTAAGATGTTTCAACTCCGATTGTTCCAAAGGAAAGGAACCAAGAGGACTTAAGGAAGGTGAGGACCACATCCAAGTCCCAAGGCGCGGTGGGTGGTACAAAGGGAGGCTGAATCCTCAGCACCCCTTGCAGGAAGGTGTGGACCTCTGGCAACAGCGCCAGTTTCTTCTGAAAAAATACTGACAGAGCCGAGATCTGTACCTTCAAGGACCTCAACCGGAGGCCCAAGTCCAAACCGGCTTGAAGGAATCTTAACAGATTGTTAAGACGAAATACAGCTGGTGGCAAAGCATTTTTCTCACACCAGGCTATGTACTTCTTCCATATCACATGGTAGTGAGAAGCCGTGACTGGTTTCCTGGCACACGTCATGGTTGTAATTACAGAGGGATTTAGTCCCTTGAGGCCTAATATCTGCCCCTCAACCTCCAGGCCGTTAAACGCAGCCGCGGTAAGCCCTGAAAGACAAATGGTCCCTGGAGGAGAAAATCTTTTTAGAGAAAGACGCCATGGGTCTTCTACCTGCATGGCCTGAATGTCCCCGTACCAGGCCCTTCGAGGCCAGTCTGGAGCCACTAGAATGGCTTCTGCTCTCTGGTGTCGAATCCTCTTTAGCACCCGTGCCAGCAACGGGAGCGGTGGGAACAGGTACACCAGCTGAAAATCCCACGTCCAAGTCAGGGCATCTACTGCTGTTGCCCCTGGATCCCTGGTCCGGGCACAGTACCTGTCCAGCTTGTGGTTCAACCGTGAGGCCATAAGGTCGATCTGAGGGAGCCCCCAAAGATCTACCAGGTCCTGGAACACCTGAGGGTGAAGTCCCCACTCCCTGGGGTGGAGATTGTGACGGCTGAGGAAATCCGCCTCCCAGTTGTCGACTCCTGGTATAAAGATGGCCGACAGGGCTTTTACATGGCGTTCCCCCCAGGAGAATATCCTGGTGGTTTCCCTCATACAGGGCATGCTCTTTGTCCCTCCTTGGCGGTTGATGTAGGCAACCGTAGTTGCATTGTCCGACTGGACTTGTACCGCCCTGCCCTGCAGCATAGGCTCCACCTGTAATAAGGCATAGTGAACAGCCCTCAGTTCGAGGTTGTTTATATGCAGCATGGATTCCATCGGAGACCAACGGCCTTGCAGGCGGACTCCCTGTATCACGGCTCCCCAGCCTCTGACACTGGCATCTGTGGTAATCAGAAGCCAGTCCTGTATCTGGAAGCAGCGACCCGCCAATAGATTTGGCGAATCTAGCCACCACTGCAGGGAGAGTTTGGTCTGCGCAGACAGGCGAATCCTCCTGTGCATTTGCCGGGGGGATCCTGACCATTTCGTGAGGATATCCAGCTGAAAAGTCATGGAGTGGAACCTGGCATACTGGATGGCTTCGAATGAAGCAACCATCTTGCCCAAGAGCCTCAGGCAGAGGTGCACCGAGACCCAAGGGTTTGATAGGACCTCTCTTACCAATTCCTGTAAAGCTGAAGCCACCTTCTGCTCCATCGTGTCCAGAGTCATACCCAGGAACACCATTCTCCGGCTCGGGAGCAACGAGGATTTTGGTATGTTTAAAATCCACCCGTGGTCTCTCAACACCTGCATAGTCAGATTTAACGCGCTTCTCAGGGCCTCCTCCGATCCTGCCTTGATCAGCAGATCGTCCAGGTAGGGTATGACATTCACCCGCTGGAGCCTGAGAAGGACCATCATTTCTGCCATGAGCTTGGTAAAGACGCGCGGGGCAGTTGACAGCCCGAAGGGTAGCGCCTGAAACTGGTAATGGCTGTTTTCCACCGCAAATCTTAGAAAGACTTGATGGGGAGGCCAAATTGGGACGTGTAAATAGGCGTCCTTGACGTCTACAGAGGCCAGAAATTCCCCTTTTTCCAGGGAGGCAATCACCGACCTGAGTGACTCCATTTTGAATTTAAACACCTGCAGAAAGGGGTTCAGCGACTTCAGATTCAAAATGGGCCTTACTGAACCGTCCGGTTTGGGGACAAGGAACAGGTTTGAATAGTAACCCTGGCCTTGCTCCTGTATTGGTACAGGTAGGATCACTTTGGACAGGAGGAGCTTGTGAATTGCTCCCTGAAGGAGCAACTGATCCTCCACTGAGGCTGGGAGGGCCGACTTGAAGTAGCGTCGAGGAGGGGGCCTGGCAAACTCCAGCCTGTAACCTAGCAAAATAAGACTCCTGGCCCAGGAATCTAGGCATGAGGCGTCCCACACCTTGCTGAAGTGTAACAGCCGGGCCCCCACCTCGAGACAGTCTCGTGGTGGGTGCACCCAGTCATGCTGCCGGCTTTGAAGTGGCAGGGGCGGTGGAACGGTCCTGATGACCTGAGGGGTTTGGCTTCCTGAATTTCCCTCTAGTGCCTCTGCTAGCATTAGAGGCGTCTCTGACCTTAGGGCGGAACTTGGACCCACGAAAGGACTGCTGGGAGGGACCAGTGAAAAGGCGTTTTGCCGGAGTGGGTGCTGATGGGAGGAACGTGGATTTCCCTGCAGTAGCCTTAGAAATCCAGTCGTCCAGCTCACTACCAAAGAGCCTCTCCCCTGTGAAAGGTATGCTTTCCACACTCTTCTTGGAATCAACATCAGCCACCCACTGGCGCAACCACAGAGCCCGCCTAGCCGACACGGCCATTGCAGAATTCCGCGTGTTTATAGCGCCCAATTCCTTCTGTGCCTCACAAAGCACCCGTGTCGGGTCCTGAATGTGACGCAGGTTTTCACCTATCTGAGCCACGGACATGTCCCCCAACAAACCCTCTTGGATCTGCGTGGACCAAGTATAAATGGCCTTAGCCATCCAGCAACTGGCTGATACCGGGCGTTGTGAAGACCCACTGGCCGTTACCATAGACTTAAGTGTTGCTTCAAGTCTCCTATCTGCACCATCCTTGAGGGTAGACACCCCAGGAACTGGTAACAGCACCTTCTTTGAAAGGCGGGAAACAGAGGAATCCACCGCTGGCGGTTCCTCCCACTTCTTCCTACCAACAGGATCAAAGGGATACGCATTTGTGAACCTCTTTGAAAGCTGGAACCTCTTTTCAGGGTTCTGCCAAGCACCTTTAAAAGCACTTTCTAATTCAGCCTGTTCTGGGAAATACACCGGCTGTTTTCTCTGGGTCATGAAAAAGGAATCTCCCTCAGAGGGTTCCTCCATAGGAAGCTCTAACACTTCCCTAATGGCCTTAATTAAAGCCTCAGAACCATGAACTAAAGACTGCTCCTGAACAGTATCCTGTTCATCTACCCCATCTCCCACTTCAAGGATGTCATCATCATCATCATCAGAGTCAGGGGCCATTGCAGTAGCAGGCCGCTTTGGAGGCTGAGCAGGGGGAGGGGTGAGAATATCAACCCTGGCAGACAACATGGCTAATTCCCTTTGCACCCTCTGTGTATTTGCAGAGAGCTGGGAAGCAACAGAGTCCATCAGCGTTTTTATGCTGCTGGCCCAGGCAGGCTCTTGACTATCAGCCTGTGACCCATCCACAAGTTGTGGGGGCACCCCACTGACCTGAGTGGTTACACCACTGGGCTGTGGCAGCATACACGGCTCACAGGTAACCTGTGAAGCTGGAATAAACTTTGTGCTGCACACCATGCATGTTAACTTTTTCACCATGATGAAGCAACAGAACAACCCCAGCAGCGCACACACAACACCCACACCTGATGTGCTATAACTCTACACAGTATAAGTGTAATACACCTCTGTATTAGAGACTATGGTGTGTGTACAAGTGGTTAACTAGCCAGTGGGGTAGACTCAGAGCAATATAAGGAGACCAGTACACCCTAAACCTTAACTCACGGATTTGAGTGAGCTGGTAACGCACAAAACACACAGTGACATGTCATACACAGTGTAATTAACACAGCTAAGCAACGCTGCTGCACTGTTATAACTTGCTGCCTCTGCCGCTGCTGCAAAGGATCAAATCCACCACGCCGCTGAGGAGCTGTAAAGGCGACCTCTGGATGCGTGAATAAGCAGAAAGAAGAGACAGGGCGCGCCCAGCAGAGCCTGGTACCGCTCTGAGCGAAGCCCCACCCCCTTTACACGGAGCTGGCGCTTCCAGTATATTTAAACTGGCATAAGCGCTTTTCACATAAAAATGCTTAAAAAACGCCCTGGTGGTCCAGCGGCATCACCCTATGCCAGTGTGATGAGGGGGGAGGGGGGGGTCGCGCGGTCCCTGCGAGAGGGCCGCCGCCATCTTGCCACACGGAACGGTTTGGGGTGTCCCCTTGTGGGACCCCCAACCTGTACTCACCACAGACGTCTTCGGACCAGTCAGGGGGTGTGCGGCAACTGGGGGACCTGCTTGCTACAGCGCAATGCTGTGCGGTGACAGGCCCCACTCAGGACAGATTATCCTGCAGCAGGGTCAGCTCTGCACCTTAAGATGTCGGGGACTGACCCTACCCCTGACACCCTCGAAGTAGGACAGCTGCCTGGTCAAAGCAGCGCCCCAAAATAATAAACTAAATAAAATTTGAAGAAAAAGTCTGGAGCATCCAGAAAGCACTGCCTCTCCTGAGGCACATTTTTCTAAACTGACTAGTGGAGGAGGGGGCGTGGCTTGACCTACTAACTGTGCGGACGTGTGCGCTCCGGGCTCCGTAACTATCCTGCTAAATCTCCTGTCCCGGAGGCCACGAACACCCTGCCCCTGACCACTCACCCTCCGTAAGCCTCCCTGATCCTCCTGGGACACCTGCGGCACTGCTGTTTGCTGCGTACGGGGAGAGGTGGCTGTTTGAGCCTGTGGCGTCTCGCGCTGCGGGCGCCATCTTGGAGCCTTCAATCATGGACCTCGGCGGGTCCTCCTGCAGTCTTCTCTGCCAGGTGAGGTGGTGGTCCGGGAGCCGGGCGCGCTGTTGCTGAGATCCTCCTGCCCGTCTGGTGATGCCAGCGGTGAGCTGCGGGGACGCGGCACCGCTGAGACTCTATCCTGTTGCTGGGGTGTGTGGAGGGATCGCTGCCTGCCGCCATCTTGGCCCTCTGAGACGGGGAGCTGCGGTCTCTGACCTGCCGCACGGCTTCTAGGCGGGGAGACGGAGGTTGGACCCGGCTGAAAATTTACTCCTGCTGCCACCCTCTACTGACATCCTGCCCAGCTGTGTCCATTGTCCCAGCTCTTGATACATATCCTGGACTTTGATATCCGTGCATATTTCCTCCTGCTGCAGACCATTTGCGGTGCCTTGCATACTGGTGCTTCTGCTAATACACCTTTGGACAGGTACTGTGTTACATTTACTTGCTCTGAGTCGGGCTTCCTGGAAACAGTTTTTTTTTTTTTTTTTTAACTCAGGCTACAGATTGAGCCTGCTGCCAGTGCTCTTCACTATACATCCTATATATTGTTTTGTGGTGCTCTAACAGTTCCATTGGATCTCACTGTGTACCACCTGTAGCACTGAACACTTTCCTTTTGACTACACCAGAGGCACTATCCTATCTACCAGGTGGTGTGCTAGCCACCACCATCTCGCCACTATACTTGGTGTGGGTGCAACCTACAATACACAATGTCAATATCTTTGCAGCACATACTCGAGGCCATTAATGCCTCTACCCAACGACTTCTGCATGCATTTGATCCGATGGAGAACCCTTCTGTATATCCTGCAACCTTGATCTGCACTATTTCCACGCCTCAGCAGCCTAAGGGACTATCACATCAAATAGAGCACTCCTTTATTACTCCCGACTCGACTGATGAAGGTGATGTTCATCCAGCTGCAGCAGAGATTGTGTACTTACAGATCTATGCACCTGGCTCTCTATCCTGCTCATATGTGTTTCCAAGACTCGATCGAATAGCCTCAGTCTTTTTGCCCTGGCAGCTACAGTCTTACTGTGGGGATATTTGGATTCCCCGATTCGCAGTACCTACATGTATGAAACAAGTTGACACCTGGCCGGACTAAATGACATTGCGGTGTATGTCTGCCAAATCTAAAACAATGTCTAAATTCTGTCTGCCCAATATTTCTATATTTTGTGCTTTGCTTACTGCATAGTCTTACTTTATTTAATATATATTTTTTTATTTTGTGTCCTATCCGAAGTGCTCAGAGGAGTTGTTCTTAGGTCTCACAATGATTCAACTCTGCTTATATTGCCCCTACTAGTCATTCGTTTTATTATCCGCTACATGGGGTGGGGGGAAGGGGGGGGGGGGGGGTTAGATAGGTTTGTGTGGGGAGGGAGGATGGGAGTGAGGGGGAAATTAGGACTTTAGGCTAGGTAGCTATTGAAAGCTACAGGCCACTACTTTACCCCTTTTTAGAGTTAGTTGTAGTTAGCTGGGAGGGCAGGTTACTTATGGGATCCAGGTATACCTAGGTTGGGGGTAGGTCATACAGGGTGGGGGGGGTTTTGGGGAGGTTTATTTTGGGTCCTTTGGGGGGGTTGTGGGAAGGGTTGTTTTGGGGTTCTTAGGACTAATTTGTTAGATCTAGTTAGGTTTATATCAGAACTGGTGTGGAGGTTCCGGCAGGAGGTACTCTCCTTGCTAGCTCATTTTGAGCATGACATAATACTACATCTCAGTACTAATCATTACACAAATGCGCTTTTGTATATCCTGTTTTAACGGTTGTCTGGATGGTGCCTTCAGGCAACTATGTTATACTTATGTGGGTGTGGGGAACCATGACCTTTTCATTCTGCACTGTGTTGTAACCCTGTCGTTCTGTATATGCGCAAATCAATGTACGTGCTCATTTGATATGTGCCTATTTTGCCTCTGCCGGACTTTCATGCTAGTAATTTTTGTTTATTTTGGAAAACCAATAAAAAATACTCAATTTAAAAAAAAAAAAACTGACTAGTGGAGGGAGATAGAGGGGAGGAGCCAGTGCACCCACACTGAAAGCTTTAATGTGCCTGTCTCTCCTGCGGAGGATCTCTATCCCCCATAGTATAACCCAGTATCCCATTGGACGGTAGAGAAATCTTATTGGAAGCAAGTATATATGTTTGCATTGTGGGAGGAAACCCACACAAGCACGGGGAGAATATACAAACTCCACACTGTTAGGGCCATGGTGAGAATTGAACCCATGACCTCCGTGCTGTGAGGCAGTAATGCTAACCATTATAATATCTGTACTACCCTTAATTTGTATGGTGAAACTTTTGTACGGTGAAACGTCAGCAGTGTGAAATTTTGCTCGCCCACTAAACAAACCATCAATTCAATTTTATAAGTCAACATTATCCTTCCACCATACTCTTAAACCAATGAGCGTCCCACTCTCTAGACTGAGAGACCATTCTACAGTGCCCATGCCAGTTTTTTAACATCTGTGATCCAGTGACAGCAATGATAATTAGGGTACTCAAAAACCTTCTCTACATCTATGGTAGTCACAGATGAGTTAAACTTGGATTAAATAGTAAAATCACATGGACCTTAATGTACCAATGCACTTCTCACTACTGACCGATCGGTTTTCTGCATTAGGAAACAGGCCTGATTGGATAAGAGGAGAAAGGAGCTATGGTATACTTCGGAATGGATCCCAGAGATAATGCATTAATGAAAACACAAAAAGTGGTAACAGCTAGACAGAGACAGAAAGAAGGAAACCAAAAACATTCAAACATCAGTTGAAAAAAAAAAAAAAAACACAAAGGATAATGAATTCTGGGCTACAACGTAGCATAAGTGAAGAAGTGAGAAGCACATGTAAAGAAACCTTTATAGGTTTGAAAACCTCCGATTACATCGTGAGTAGGGGTACGCCCTTTTTTTTTCAAAAAAAGAAACCTTTATATGTGTTCACCATAATATTAACGTAAGTGAGGTATGCTGTCAAAATTCATTATTTTTGTTCAGCCCCCCCACTTGCCCAAAGAAAGGATAGCATACGATCACAGTTCAATATTAGCCACAATTTATTCTCGCTTTTCTTCGAGCACGTGTGAAAACATTTGATCACCCCATATAGAAGAAAACTTTCACTTGGGTTGGAAAGTTGAGCTCCCTGAGACCGTGCCAAAGAAACCTTCATGAGAGGGATACCACCTCAAACCAACGTGAGTTTCGGTACGCCTTATGGGACCTAATCCATCTTCACATCTGAAATAACACTCATTATAGTGTTCATATTAAGAGACACATACACAGAATTTTAATTATTGTTAATTAGCCCGGTAACCAATATCCGCCTGAGAGTGACCTCATCTCGGTAAAGGAGGAGTCTGAACGTAAAACTTCAAGTATCTTTATTGCACCATTTTTTCTATATCCCAATTTCTCCCAACGTAGCATAAAGGTTCGAAGACCCAAGCAAGCACATTATATTCATTTTCATTTCTTTAAGGCACAGAAGAAAGTGGTAACTTCATAGCATTGACCCTTTACAATCCAGTAAATAATTGACAAATCCAAAAAAAGGACATACCTTGTTAAGTTCTTCTATTCTTCTTATTAGGTAAGGGTTGCTCGAAGAGTTCTCAAAGTAGACATAGTCTGCAAAAGAAATTCAACGGATGTTATTTTCCGCCTCTTACTATCAGGACTGTACAGTACCCAATAACTGGGCCATTATCCTCCTGAAACCTTTCCGATATCAGTGAATGACCACAATGACTGGCAGAAAGCATTACCAGCGGTTCTCAGCAGTTAGAGCAAAGGTCTTCAACCTGTGGCCCTCCAGATGTTGTGGAACTACATACCCCAGCATGCCCTGAGGGGTTTTGGTATGCTCTTTTAGGAAACAATGTGGCAATCCATGCTGGGACATGTAGTTGCACAACATCTGGAGGGCCACAGGTTGAAGACCCATGAGTTAGAGCCTCCGTTTCATAGGTTACGCCATTTCTGAAGACAAAGCTTGGTACTTGTGTAGTTTCACGGCGGCACTGCCCACGGATCGCATCATATGCAAATCGCATGCGATGTAGCACACCCCCAGTATACACTTCAGCCCAAAGCATGGCGAGTGCAGCGTGCCCCGCAAAGGGGAAGCAGATTACTTGATGTGTATTACTTAAAATGTTTTCCGCGTCTGCTTGCCACGCTTCGGACTCGGTGGCTCGCCACACTTTAGAACATCAACTCCACTCAGACATGGATAGTGGGGGTATGAACAGGTCAGGAGGACGCATACCGCTTCAGGCTGATGTGGACAGTGGGGGTGTGCTAAATCACATTGCATGCAAATCGTATGCGATTTGCAGACGGTGCAATCCACGGACAGTGCCGCCGTGAAACTACACAAGTACCCAAAACTTTTACGGTTATCGTTTGCAGAGACCCTGGCAGTATCTGCTTGTATGGGTGCTATGATGTGTTCGGTCTGCAAATCAAGGGTTCAAGCTGCCTACACAAAAATGTCTGTAACATACATAAAAAGTATAGGCCGAAGCCTTCTGGTTGCCATGAGCAACTTTTTTGCTCTTTAGAGGGCTAGATATTTGCCCTTCTTAAGTTGCCTTTGGTTTAAAAATAAAATAATAATAATAATAATAATAATTTTATTTATATAGCGCTCTTTCTCCAATAGGACTCAAGGCGCTTAACCGATAGAATGAATGTAATACAGTACAGGAACAATAAAGTACAGAAAAGCTTTTCCTAAACACTCAAGGGACTGAAGGAAACGCTTGAGTAAATAGGAAAGTCTTGAGTCTGTTTTTGAAGCATTCTAGAGTGGGGGTCTCTCGAACTGTGCGGGGAAGTGAGTTCCATAGAGTCAGAGCCGTGTGGGTAAAAGCTCGACCCCCAGATGAATTACGGGAGATCCTAGGTGCTGCTGAAAGTCCTTCATCTACAGACCGCAGTAATCGGGTGGGACAGTATGGAATCAGAAGCTGCTCCAGGTACCTCGGGCCTTGGTCATGTAGGGCTTTGAGACTCAATAGGTTGGTCTTGAAAATGATTCGCCATTTTCTGGGCAGCCAGTGAAGGGAGTAGAGAATGGGAGTAATGTGGCTAGAGTGGGGCTGTTTAGTTAACAGCCTGGCAGCTATGTTTAGTACCAGTTGTAATCGGTGCAGTTCTTTTGCTGGTAAACCAAGGTAAAGGGCATTGCCGTAATCCAAACGAGATGATACAAATGCATGTATGACTTCTGCCAGATCTTCAGATGGGATTAAGTGTTTGATTCTGGCTATGTTCCTCAGATGAAAGAATGAGGATTGTGGCTGATATCTGATGTTTAAGTGTCAATCCACCATCTAGTACCACACCAATCCAGATTAGAAGGAACAGCGATGGGTATTCAGACATCTGTAGAACCCTCTTCATGGTAAAGTGTGAATAGGACAATTTATAGTCTTACAACCCTACACCTGGAAGACTCAGGTCGGCACATACAGATATCCGGTGCTTCTACCAAGGATGTACGAAAGAAGTCACCACATTAGTGAACCACGTGGGAAATACAAAGCTCTACATTAAATTCACCACAAGCATCAGGGGCACAAGTACAATCATTTCACCTACATAGAGAACATAACACAATCCATAACCTACAGAAAACCAGTCAACTGCAATAACTTCATTCCAGCAAGCAGCACAGCCTCCGTCTATACCAGTGGTGGCCAAGATCTACCAGCAGCTCATGTGTCTCACAGGCAACCTGTGGATCTATAGTAGGAATGAATGCAGTACAGTATGTATGAACATGTGGCAGTTAGGGCCCCAATATATTAGGCCAGTGGTTCTCAACCTCGCTCCACAAGCACCCCCAACAGTGCACATTTTCCAGGTCTCCACACAGAATCACAGGTGAAATAATTAGCTCCAGCGGTGATCTTTTAAAATGTGTAGGAAAAAGCCGTGGCTTGCACGGACCAGAAAATTAGATTGAATTTATGGACCAACTTTTATATACATGGGGATAAAGATATGAGGCATATGTTAGTTGGTGGTGCTCCCAGAGTTATGGATAACCATATACTCTCTTTTTAGGGGCACTGTCTTATACTGTTAAGATTATTAAATTGTATTCATATCGGTACTTATGTATTATCTGGGCTCCCATGATAAATGCACCCCATTTTTTAATACCCCTACTATCCAACTATGCATGGAGTTGATTTTACCCCCTGCGCTGGGTTACCAACAGGGGTGATCCAAGAGCTGAGCCAAAACAGCAGATCCCAGTTTTCTTTCTTCTGGTGCCCCCATATTAGCAGCCCCTTAATCTGTACCCTACTTGTTCTCGTTCACTGCCCTTGAGGCACACGAGCAAGAAAGGGCCATTTGGGACTCCAGGGGTGCACATTTGTTTCCTTGCGCTCTAAACAGCTCAGATACATTTATGTTTGATGGAATGTGCATAATCTAATTGGAAAATGATTATAGGATATTATTAATGAGTAAGAGAAATTTATTATTGTCACCCACCCAATAAAACTCAGCCCTGCTGATCAATGACCCAAGTGGTTCTGAGTAGATCACAGGTGGCACTCATTGACGACATAAGCCGATACATTTATCACACTTTTTTACAAACATTTTCTTGTAGATTTGTTTGTATCAATTGACTTGCAAACTATTGCTCTGGTGCATTTATAGTTTGGTTAAGGTTTGCTTCAACACATTGAGGACACAACAAAAATTCCTTATCTGTCTAATTTCACACATAAAACTTTTCTCACTTAGATAAATGTTAGTACTTCCTTATCTTCTTTCTAATCCTTGTTCGTCAGGTTATTGCTGTACAGTGTCTGCTTTCTTTTAATTGATATGAATACAATTTAATAATCTTAACAGTATAAGACAGTGCCCCTAAAAAAAGGATATTTAAATATATTTTAAAATGTGCCTGAATAATCTGTGCACCTGCCGGGTGACCTGGAAAATGTTACACTGTTGGGGATCCTTGAGGACAGAGGTTGAGAACCACTGCATTAGGCCAACATGTCCTATGGACTGCCCCTGAGCTCCCCGGGAGAGTTGATAAGATTTGGCACTTGATGTTTTTACATGCGATCGGATGAGATTTATCACGTTACCCGGGGGAGCTGCAGGCGGAGTAGCGGCAGGAGAGCAGGGTCCATAGTAGCGGCAGACGGGGAGCGGGGACCAAAGAGCAGGGTCCGGGATAGCGGCGAGAGAATAGAAAATAATAGGAATTTAATACCTACCGGTAATTCCTTTTCACGTAGTCCTTATGGGATACTGGGAATGGTCTTAAGACATTGGGTATTAGAGGGTATCCGCAGGAGTCTATAACTTTGAAGCTGGGTGTACTGGCTCCTCCCCTCTGATTCCCCACCCAGGAACCAGTTAATGAAAAACTGTGCCCGAAGGAGAATGAACATATGAGAGGAATGATCTATATGTCACCTATGTAAACATAGGTGTGAATTGTGTGGTGAGATTCATGCCAGCACACCCGCATTCAATCAAAATAACAAACAACTATAATACCACTTAAGTGGATTTTCTTTGAACCAAGGTCACTAACTAGACCTTACAACCAGAAGACAATAAGATGAACTTCTGAACTTTAAACAGCCGAATAAGGCTGCAGTCAGACCCCGCACAGGGCGGGTGCCCAGTATCCCATAAGGACTACATGAAAAGGAATTACCGGTAGGTATTAAATTCCTATTTTCACTAACGTCCTATGGGATACTGGGAATGGTCTTAAGACATTGGGGATGTCCCAAAGCTTCCAGAAAGGGAGGGTACGTGCGTAGACTGCTGCAGTACTGCCTGCCCCAAACTGGGTATCCTCTTTGGCCAGGGCATCAAATTTATAAAATTTACAAAGGTGTGTTGCCCCGACCATGTAGCAGCTCTACAGAGTTGCAGAGCTGACACACCCCGAGCAGCCGCCCAGGATGCGCCCACCGATCTGGTGGAATGAGCCTTTAGAACAGAAGGTGTCGGCAGGCCTGCCGTCACATAGGCTTGTTGAATTGTAGTCCTAATCCATCTAGCAATAGATTGCTTAGATGCAGGGTGTCCCTTCTTTTTTGCGTCATACAGGACGAATAGACAATCTGTCTTCCTGATTCTTGAAGTCCTCTGGACATAAACACGCAAGACACGCACCACATCCAGGGATACCGGAATATCCGGTGAACCAGACGCAGACGGGACTACAATGGGTTGATTAAGGTGAAAGGAAGAAATCACCTTAGGAAGGAAACGCGGGTTTGTTCTCAACTCCGCTCTGAGTGAAAAATTAAATAGGGGCTCTTACAGGAAAGGGCTCCCAATTCGGACACTCTCCTAGCCGAGGCTAGGGCCAAAAGAACCACCGCTTTCCAGGTAATGTACCGCAATTCAATCGACTCCAACGGTTCAAACCAGGAGGATTGAAGGAAGTTTAGGACGACGTCCAAACTCCAAGGTGGTGTAGGTGGTACAAAGGGAGGCTGAATGTGAAGCACTCCCTGAAGGAAGGTTTGCACTTCCGGGATGACAGCCAATTTTCTTTGGAAGAATATGGACAAGGCCGAAATCTGGACCTTTAGGGAACCCAGACGGAGGCCCAAATCCAATCCCGCTTGTAGAAAGCACAACAACCTGTTCAGGTTAAATTTTGATGGGGGGACCTTCTGCTCCTCACACCAACCCACGTATTTTCTCCAGATCTTATGGTAGTGGGTATTTGTTACCGGCTTTCTGGCTTTCTGGCCTGAATCATTGTGGTGATGACAGATGAATGCAGACCCTTTTGAGCTAGGATTTGCCGCTCAGCCTCCATGCCGACAAACGTAGCCGCCCTAAATCTTGGAAGACGCAAGGGCCCTGAGTGAGAAGATCTCTCCTTAGGGGCAGGAGCCAAGGATCTTCGATCAGCAGGCTCTGCAGATCCGCGAACCAAGCCTTCTTGACCAGTCCGGAGCTACCAGAATGGCTTCCACTCCCTGACTTCGTAGCCTTTTGAGTACCCTTGTCAGCAGTGGTATGGGTGGGAACAGGTATACCAAGGGAAACACCCACGGAATTGTCAGGGCGTCTACAGCTACTGCACATGGATCCCTGGTCCTTGTGCAATACTTGGGAACCTTGTGGTTTAACCGGGATGCCATCAGATCTATCGATGGACGACCCCAACGGTCCACAATTGCAGCAAAAACCTGAGAATTCAGGCTCCATTCCCGGGGTGGAGGGCGTGACGGCTTAGAAAGTCCGCCTCCCAATTGTCCACACCCGGGATAAAGATGGCCGACAGAGGCACCACGTACATTTCTGCCCAAGCCAGGATCTTGGAAGCTTCTTTCATGCAAGTCCTGCTCCTCGTGCCTCCCTGGCGATTTATGTAGGCCACAGTTGTGGCGTTGTCGGACTGTATCTGAAACGCCCGACCTTGGAGGAGATCCTGGGCCTGTAACACTGCATAGTATACAGCTCTCAACTCCAGGATATTGATGTGGAGTCTCGCTTCCCACCAAGACCACTGACCTTGAAAGGTTCTGTCCATGGTTACAGCCCCCCATCCCAGTAGGCTCGCATCCGTCGTGAGTCGCACCCAGTCCTGGATGCCAAATCTCCGACCTGCAAGCAGGTTCGACTCCTGAGTCCACCATAGAAGGGACTGTCGGGTCTGATGCGACAGAGCAATCCTCTTGTACATCAGGAGATGGGAGCCCGACCATTTTGACAGCAGATCCAGTTGGAACACTCTGGTGTGAAATGTCCGAACTGAATGGCCTCGAAGGTGGCCACCATCCTGCCCAGTAACTGGATGCACTGGTGAACCGATACCTGAGGTTTTGCCAAAATCACCATCACAAGGGATTGTATGGCTTCCATCTTCTCCCGAGGGAGGAAAATCCTTTTCTCCTCTGTGTCCAGGAACATGCCCAGAAAGAGGATACGACGCAACGGCGTCAGAGAAGACTTGGGGATGTTTAGGATCCACCCATGCTCGGATAAAACCTGTCTGGTTCTTGCTATATCCTGTAGCAGGACCTTTTCCGACCTTGCCTTTATCAGCAAGTCGTCCAGGTAGGGGATAATGTTGACTCCCGACCTCCTGAGCAGTACCATCATTTCTGCCATCACCTTCGTGAAAACACGAGGTGCCGACGACAGACCAAATGGCAGCGCCCTGAATTGAAAGTGCAAGTCTTTCAACGCAAATCTCAGGAATGCCTGATGTGGACCCCAAATTGGTATGTGGAGATAGGCGTCCTTTACATCCAACGATGCCAGGAACTCTCCCTCCTCCAGGCTTGCTATTACTGCCCTGAGGGACTCCATTTTGAATTTGTACACCCTTAAAAAAGGGTTTAAAGACTTTAAATTTAAAATGGGGCGTACCGAGCCGTCCAGCTTCGGCACTAGGAATAGGTTGGAGTAGTATAGTAACCCCTTCCTTGTTCCTCCAGCGGGACAGGCATGATAACCCGTGACGTCAGTAAGCGTTGTATTGCAGGGTCGGAACCCGAGTCATGCTGCAGGCTTAGAGGCGGTGGCATTAGCGGCACGATCCTGAGATCCTGTGCTGGCGGGCTTCCTGAACCTGCCACGACCCCCTCTGGCGGCCGAGCTGGAGCCTCTCGCCCTCTGCCTGGGCCTGGAAGGCCGAAAGGACTGAAAAGCCTGAAAGGACTGGGACGACTGACCCTGAAAGGGACGTTTAGCGTGAGTGGGAGCAGTCGGCAGAAAAGTCGACTTGCCGGCCGTAGCCTTGGATATGAGGTCGTCAAGTTCATTACCAAACAACTTTTCCCCCTTAAAGGGCAAATTCTCCACACTACGTTTGGACTCTGGATCAGCTACCCATTGTCTCAACCAGAGGGCCCTGCGACCCGAAACCGCCATTGCGGAAGAGCGAGCATTTATAGCTCCAAGCTCCTTTTGTGTATCACATAGGATCTTTGCAGTGTTCTGGATATGGCGAAGTCTCTCTCCCAACTTGCGCCAGAGACATATCGGCAAGCATACCTTCCTGGATTTGAGAAGCCCATGTATAAATGGACTTTGCCATCCAACAACTGGCGAGGACAGGTCTCTGAGACGCCCCACTCGCTGTATACATGGCCTTAAGGGTAGTATCCAGCTTTTTGTCTGTACTATCCTTCAGTGTTGCTGCCCCTGGAACGGGGAGAACCACCTTCTTGGACAGTCTGGACACCGAGGCGTCCACAACCGGAGGCTCTTCCCACACCCCTCTAGTGACGGGATCAAAGGGAAAGTTAGACTTAAACCTTTTGGACAGTTGGAAACGCTTTTCAGGTTGTTTCCAAGCCTCCTTAAACGTCTCATCAAGGTCAACTTGTTCAGAATAAACAATTTGCTGTTTCCTTTGGGACCCAAAAAACGGGTCACCTTCCTGCATGTCTGCTAAGGGAAGGTCTAAAACAAGGAATTTGGTACTTACCGATAATTCCCTTTCTCCGAGGCAGCAGGGGACACTGCAGTACTGACGTATGAGATAGAGTGGGTGCGTAGGAGGAGTGGGTGCGTAGGAGGAGTCGGCACTTAAGTGAAAATTTCGTCTGTGGCTGGCTCCTCCCCCCTCTATCTCCCTCCAGACCCCAGTCTTAAAAAACGTTACCGAGAGAGGAAGGGGACAGGCAAAGCAGAACCACAGACTGGAAAACAAAGAATATTAGGTAAACACCTCAACCAACAGTCATGCATTCTTGAAACCAAACAATACAGATAAATAATACAATCTGTAAAAATACAGAACTAGCAGGACCCCCAAACAATCATGGCAGGAACGGTACTGCAAAAAACGGGACCAAAGCGCTGGGCGGGCGTGCAGTGTCCCCTGCTGCCTCGGAGAAAGGGAATTATCGGTAAGTACCAAATTCCTTGTTTCTCCTACCGCAGCAGGGGACACTGCAGTACTGACGTATGAGATGATACCAAAGCCACTACACCCGGGAGGGCGAGCGCTGAGGATCCTGTAAGACAGCTCTGCCAAAAGAAGAATCTTCCCTGGCAAACCTATCAAACTTGTAAAACCTAGCAAAGGTGTTGGAGCCTACCCACGTGGCGGCTCTACAAACCTGAGTCAGTGACACTCCCCTGGCAGCCGCCCAGGAAGTACTGACCGATCTGGTAGAGTGGGCAGTGATATTTGGAGGAACCTGAACGCGGGCTTTTGCGTACGCTTCCTTAATAGTAAGGCACAACCACCTGGCCAGAGTCTGTTTCGACGCTGGCCAACCCTTCTTTTCTGCCCCAAACAAAACAAATAAAGATTCCATCTTCCGAAAAGGAGCAGTCCTATCCACATAGATGTGTAATGCTCTTACGACATCCAAACTTTCTGAAGACCCAGACAGGACCGGAACCACGATCGGCAGGTTCACGTGGAAAGAAGAGACTACCTTGGGAAGAAATTTAGGATTTGTCCTTAGTTCTGCACGGTCTCTGTGAAAAACCAAGAAAGGAGGACGACAAAGCAGAGCCCCCAGCTCTGAAACCCTCCTGGCCGAAGCCAATGCCAAGAGCATCAGAGTCTTCCATGTTAACCATTTCAAGTCCACTGAATCCAGTGGTTCAAAAGACTCAGATTTGAGAAACTCCAACAGGAGCCCCAAATCCCAAGGTTCAGTCGGTGGAACAAACGGAGACTGCAACCATAAAGCTCCTTTAAGAAAAGTCTGCACCTCCGAAATGAGTGCCAATTTTCTGTTGAAAAATACAGACAAGGCGGAAATTTGGACCTTAATAGAACCTAACCGAAGGCCCTTGTCCAGACCTGCCTGAAGAAATTCCAAAAGACGAGGCAGCTGAAAAACCGCTCTTTCCACCTTCTTCCTCTGACACCATGCCATATAAGACTTCCAAATACGGTGATAATGCTTGGAAGTTACCTCCTTCCTAGCACTGAGCATGGTGGGGATTACTGTCACTGGAACACCCCGCCTTTTTAACAGGTCGGCTTCAACAGCCACGCTGTCAAACGTAGCTGCGTCAAGCCTGGGTAGGCGAACGGTCCTTGCTGCAGCAGGTCCTCCCTGAGAGGGAGACGCCACGGAACATCGGCCTGAAGAAGCTTCAAGTCCGAATACCAAGCCCTTCTCGGCCAATCTGGGGCTATTAAAATCGCTGAAGCTGACCCTCTTTTTAACCGTTTGAGTACCTGTGCTAACAAGGGAAACGGAGGAGAGATGTAGATGAGGTCGAAATTCCAATGAATCGAAAATGCATCCACCGCCCAGGCTCCCGGATCTCTCGATCTGGCACAGTAAAGAGGAAGTTGGTGATTCAGTCTGGACGCCATCATGTCGATCTGAGGAGTCCCCCACCGACGCGTGATGAGTTGGAAAACTTCCGGATTTAGTGTCCATTCTCCTGGATGGAAATCCTGGCGGCTTAGGTAATCCGCCTGCCAGTTCTCCACTCCCGGAAGGAACACTGCTGTGAGATTGGACGCATAAGCTTCTGCCCATTGCAAAATTGGACGAACCTCCTTCATTGCTGCCCTGCTCTTCGTCCCGCCCTGACGGTTTATATAAGCAACCGCGGTCGCATTGTCGGAGTGGATCATTATTGGCAGACCCTTGAGCAGGTCTTGGGCCTGAAGGAGTGCCAACCTGATGGCCCTGAGCTCCAGAACATTTATCGATAACTTGGCCTCCTGGACAGACCAACGGCCCTGAAAGGTATAACCCTGGGTCACAGCTCCCCAACCTCTCAGGCTGGCATCCGTCGTCAGAATAGTCCAAATGCATGGTCTGAAGCTTCGGCCCTTCAAAAGATGAGAAGTTGACAGCCACCAGTTCAGAGACAGACGCGCTTCTCTTGAAAGAAGAATTCTCTTGTGGATCTCCAAGTGGGATCCCGACCACTGGGACAGAAGATTTTCTTGGAAAGTCCTTGTGTGAAAACGTCCATATGGTAGAGCCTCGAAAGAGGCTACCATCATTCCCAGTAAACGCGTGCATGTGTGTGCTGACACCCTTCGTAAAGACAAAACGTGTCGCACCATCTTTTGAATTGCTCGCACCTTGTCCAAGGGAAGCGAGACAGTCTCGTTTTCTGTGTCCAAAATGAGCCCCAGGAACTTTAGTTTCTTTGACGGTGTTAGATGAGACTTTTTGAAATTTAGAACCCAACCATGGTCCACCAAAAATTTGCAAGTTACCATGGCGTGCTCCACCAGCTTCTCCCGACTTGGCGCTTTGATTAGCAAATCGTCCAAATACGGAATAATTGTTATTCCTTGGAGTCTGAGTGCTGCAATCATACACGCCATGATCTTTGTAAAAACTCTGGGGGCCGAAGACAGGCCAAATGGAAGAGCCCGAAACTGGTAATGGCAATCGTCTATTGCAAACCTCAGAAAACACTGATGGGGTTCCCAAATTGGTACGTGCAGGTACGCATCCTTGATGTCCAACGACATCAAGAATTCTCCCTTTTCTAGAGACGCCACCACGGACCGAATGGACTCCATTTTGAACCGCTGATAACAAACATGGAGGTTTAAATCCTTTAAGTTTAGGATAGGCCGCACCGAGCCGTCCGGCTTGGGCACCACAAAGACGCTGGAATAGAAACCTCTGCCCTGCTGTGATGCAGGGACTGGAACCACTACTCTTGCGTCTAAAAGACCCTGGATGGATCCACGCAGAGCCTGACTTTCCTCCTCTTTCCTTGGCAGACCTATCCGAAAAAATCTTGAGGGGGGGGGGTCGACGCGAATTGCAGTTTGTATCCCTGGGAAATGCTGTCCAGAACCCATGCATCCCTGCAGTGGGACCTCCAGATTCCTGCAAACTGCAACAGACGCGCGCCCACAATGGGATCCCCCACGTGGGCTGCGAGACCGTCATGCCACTGGTTTGTCAGTGGCCTTTGGATCTGGCCTGCGGGCAGTGGCGGGCGCAGTTGGGGCCACTCTGGCACCTCTTCCTCTACGGCCTCTAAAAGAAGAGAAGCCCCCCCTTGCCTTACCTCTGAAACCCGATGGCCCACGAAAGGCCCGAAAGGAAGGCGCCACAAATTGGCGCTTTGGAGGCGGAGCTGAGGAGGGTAAAAACGCTGACTTGCCCCCCGTAGCCTGGGCAATAAGTTTGTCCAGTTCTGCACCAAACAACATATCACCTGAAAAAGGCAGAGCTTCCACCGCCTTCTTAATCTCAGCCTCAGCCTGCCACGGCCGCAGCCAAACGGCCCTTCTAGCCACAACAGCTGAAGCCGAAACCTTTGCTCCCAGGGACGCCACGTCTGCAGACGCTTCTCCTATATAAGTAGACGCGTCTCTGATGAATTCAGCCAAGGACAATAAATCCTCCTTAGGACTGTCCTGCTCTAAGCCAGACACCAGCTGCGAGGCCCATACCTCCATGGCCCGAGCCACCCAGGCGGAAGCCAAGGCTGGTCTCAGCAAAACTCCCGCTGTGGAGAAGATATTCTTTAAGGTAGTATCCAACCGCCGATCTGGCGCCTCCTTCAAGCCGACCGCCCCTGGAACTGGAAGAGTCGACTTCTTTGAAAGCCTAGAAAGAGACACATCCGGCGTAGGCGGAGCCTCCCATTTTTCCCTGGATTCAGGGGAGAAGGGATAGAGAGATTTAATGCGAGAAGAAATTTGAAATTTCTTATCCGGAACTTTCCAGATATCTAACAGCGGGTTATCCAGCTCAGCCGAGTCTGGAAAATACACTGGCGTCTTCTGTACACGGCCAAAGATAGAAATCTGAGGCGGAGCCCGCGTCTCTTCTAGATTTAAAGTAGACCTAACGGCCCTGATAAGGCCGTCCACTCCCTGAGCGTCCTCTTCATCCGAAAACTCCTGAGGAGACTCCTGAACCTGTAGCGTTACATACTCACCATCCTCTAAAACCTCTAGCTCATCATCATCATCATCATCATCATCATCATCATCATCATCTGAATGATGAGGGATAGCCAAAGACACACCTGCCTTCCTTTTGGCAGCTACCTGCGAAGGAGGCTTCCTCTGTGAAGTGCCAGCCAGCGACTGAGACAGAGAATCCACAGAAGAAATAAGTGTCCTGGCCCAACCAGGTTCTGCTGCAGCCATGCTAGAAAGCTGAGACTGCATTAGCTCCCTGTCCTTCCTAGAGGCCACCAATTCAGCAGTAAGATTATCTAACACACTGTGAATAGGATCCACAGTAGACTGAGGAGTCTGAGGGACAGATGCAGAAGCCTTTGATAAATCATAACAGGGAGCACAGAGTGAAACACCCTTCATGTGCTGTGTATATTGCCCCTTGCAGCTTTTACAAGCATACAGCTTAACAGCTGCCTTGGAAGAAGTACCTTTTCCAGCCATAACTGCGCAGGTGTCCCAGTAAAATACAAAAACACCCAGGCTCACACACAGACACACACACAAAACACCCCTTAAAGATCAATCTCCTAAGTAAAAGAGAAAGCCTAGAGTCTAGGTGTCAATAGGGAGAGAGGAGCCACAAACCCTCCCAATGCGTGTGTGTGTAAAATCCTCCGCTACTTACAGTACCCCTGTAGCAAACGGAAGACAGCGCTGAATGAAGACTGCACAGGAAAGTGAACCAGCCTGCAGCCTTCTCTGTAGCAGCAGTCACCTCTCCACTGCAATGGCGTCCGCGCGGAAGAAGGCCCTCCCACAAGCCACTCTTCCCGCGCCCGCCGGAGACTGATGACGTCATCGTCGCGCTGACGCCGCGACGATACTGCCCGGCCAGGGCGCTCTCTCTCTGGCCGCCCCCTGTATGGTGCAACGCACCTTCTTGCTCTGGCTGAGGGTGAAACCGCCGTGGACCCGTAACGCTAGCCGCAAGCAGCTGCGGCGGGTCCCCGGAGCCGATGCTCCGGTGGCTGGGTACTGGAAGGTAGCTGCACGCAGTACCGACCAGACCCTCCAGAGCCTCCAACGAAGCAGGCACCCTGTTCAGGGATGCCTGTGTCTCACTAAAAACGAAATGAAAGTAAAATAAACAAATAAAAACCCCAGTCTCCTGAGGAGACCTTGCCGAGGATAACCGACTCCTCCGGCACTTTTTTAAGACTGGGGTCTGGAGGGAGATAGAGGGGGGAGGAGCCAGCCACAGACGAAATTTTCACTTAAGTGCCGACTCCTCCTACGCACCCACTCTATCTCATACGTCAGTACTGCAGTGTCCCCTGCTGCGGTAGGAGAAACTTCTCTTATTGCTATAATAAGAGGTTCCGGGCCCCTGAGGGATGATTGTGAATCAGGGATCAGAGCCCCATCGTCCACGTTATCATCTGTGTTGTCACCCGCCTGTAGATCATCATCTGAATCAGGCAACATGGCGGCCGCAGCACGCTTCCGTGACTGGCCCGTGGTGGTATTCATATTATCCACCCGTGCGGCTAGAACTGATAAGTCCTGCTGCACCTGTTTGGTCTGCACTGTATTTGCAGCCAATTGAGTTGACACTGCCTGCAGCAAGGTTTTAATGCCTGCAGCCCACTCAGGCTCTTGAGAGTCTGATTGTGATGTTCCACTGATCTGGGGTGAAACCCCTGTTTGGGTGGACATGCACTCTTCACAGGTAATCTGTGAGGTGGACTTAGGCACAAACTTGGTGCTGCAAATAAGACAGGTTAATTTCCTTACCATGGTGAAGGAATAAATAACCTCTTTCCACAAACACACCACAATCACAATGAAATATATATATATATATATATATAAAATCAATGTGCAGTGTATAGCAGCTATATATGTGTGAGCTCTATCACTGAAAGTGTGTAGCTTAACAAGCCCGTGGGGGAGCGCTCAGATTACACTGAGGGGACCAGCACACCCTGCACAACCTAAACTCCTATTTAGGAGTTGGTATCACGCACAAACACAGAACAGTGTGATCAATTAAGCGATTTTAGCGCTAAATACACTTGCTGTTTTCTGCAGATTTCCTCTGTCCAACACCTCACCGCTGAGGAGTGATCTGGAGGCAGTAATGGCGCCCAGGGAGAAGCAGGAAGTAGTGTATGCGCGCTCAGAGCTCTGGTCTCGCTCCGCTGAAGCCCCGCCCCCCTGTGATGGCGCAGGGGCTTCACTGATTTTTATGCTGGCGCTGACTGTCAGTTAATGGCGCCCTTACACTGAACAGCGTTTTTTTGGTGGGATCTGCCCTGGTAGCCCAGGGACTGTCACCCGCAGCCAGTCTGTGGCGGGGGGACTGCGCAGCCCCTGTGCAGGGTACCGCGTCTGCCGCCGCCGCCATCTTGCCGCACGATGAGCCGGGGTACCCCACTGTGGGGACCCCGGATTCTACTCACCACAGACGTCTTCGGACTGTGTCAGGAGTGTGCGGCATGCTGGGGGTGAGTATCACTGCAGCGCAATGCCCGTGAGTACAAACACCCACTCAGGACAGTGGTCCTGCAGCAGGGACAGCTCGGTACCTTAAGAGGCCTGCAGCTGAACCCTCCTCAACTGACTCCCTCGAAGCAGGGATACTGTGAAGTCCAACACAGTAACCCCAAAATAATAAAAGAAAATAAACTGAAGACAAACTCTCTGGAGCTCCAGCAGTGTGCATCCTCTCCTGAGGGCACATTTTTCTAAACTGGTTCCTGGGTGGGGAATCAGAGGGGAGGAGCCAGTACACCCAGCTTCAAAGTTATAGATGTGCCTGTCTCCTGCGGATACCCTCTAATACCCAATGTCTTAAGACCATTCCCAGTATCCCATAGGACGTTAGTGAAAATTGTTTCAAAAGAATGTTCGGCCGCTGATTAGCAGCTCTTCGGTCCCTGCCTGCCACTACCACGGACCATGTTATCTGGTCCCCACTCCCCACCTGCAATTTGGGCTATTTCACCCCATGTCTCGGCCCGATCCTCCAGAATCGGGTGAAATCGGGCCCAAATCGCGTTGTGTATGGGGGCCTTTAGTAATGACTCCAGCTGTGCACCAGCTACTGTAGGTGATTTGGAAAACGTGGACCGTTTTGGCATCCCCTGATCTACACAATATAAAACAGAGGATTAATACAAGTGCATACACTACAGGTAACACATTTTATAACACCTATTTACAAACACCATTAATGGCCACCGAAGACCAGAAAAAAAAGTGTTCTAGACTGATTCACTGATGGGCTTATGTGAATGTATTCAATTGTTATATTGTGCCTGATCTCCCATCTAAAGCAACTTATAGCAGGGAGATATGCAATTAATCCCCCCCTTTTTTTATGCTGATCGCACTCATTAAGGTTGGGTTTAGCTGCACATAGTATGTTTCTTTGTTCTATGCTTTCATTTAAAAATACAAGACAACTTCAGAATATAACGACTCAAAAACTGGGAAAGTTTACTACATACCAGTAGTGTATGTAGTAACTCCAAAAGCAAGAAGATCACGGACCAAGCCCCAAAAGTCAACCACCAAGACATACATACATGCAACCAATATGGCCAAATAGTGGATATTGTTATTTTTCCTGCAGCATTAAACAATCAGCAATCACATGGATTGTTGAGCATAATTTATTTGTTCTCATTCTGTTCTTTCCCGCTGCACCCAATTAAGCATCCCATTTATACAATACACTAAAACTATTTTCTTCAACTAAATGTTATTCATGACACATTTAAAGGAGAACACGCCACAACCAGAACTACTTAAGGCCCATACAAACTAGCTGGAAAAAAAAAAAGCTGAATCGCTCATTTTGTCTGTTTTCAGCTGAAAATCACCAAGTGTGTATGGGCCACCGATGGCAGGCTAGCGAGGATACACTTTCAACCCGAGGATCGCCTCGAGGCCTCCCCTTTCTTCCTCCCCCTGCTTCGTTAGCCTATTTATTAGCCAGTAATATATACATTGCTAGCACAAGATGGGACAGGATGCCGCAGACCAGCAATGTATAAGTTACTGCCGCCACCACCAATGTATATTTTGTTATGGCGGTAACATACATTGCTGGCGCAGGTGAACAGATTTCTCCCTACATGCGCGGCTGCGAATGGAATCAAAGCGGTGCATGGGTGGGATTTTTGCCCGGGCGGTTCAGCATGGGGTAGCATTTACCTGGCTGCTGGGCTCCGAATATACACAGCGAAGCAATCAGTTCTGAATCAGGCCCCAAGAACAGAAATGCACTGAATAAAAGTGCCCCTGCTCCCACCCTTGGAATTCTAACCCCGCCCATTGTGTAAATACTCTTTGATAATGAAAGATTTTCAGCAAAGTCTTTCGCCTCCTGAAAATCTCCTGCTCTTTGGGGAAAATGTATGCAGTGTGTACAAACTTCTTTGGTGACAGATATCAGAGATTTTGGCAAAGTCTTTTCAAATGAAAATCTCCTAGTGTGTATGGGCCTTAAGTCACAGAACTGACTGTACATCATATTGGGGGAGATTCTCTAAACTAAAAAATTTAAAATGCAGTAAAAACCCAGTTATCAGGGTTTTTACCGCATTTTGGGATGCTCTAAGCATCCCCCGCCGCGTTACCGTGACGGGGGGGGGGGGGGGGGGGCAATCGCCAGAAAAATCTCCCATAGAAGCCTAGAGCTGTGCTGCCCGGACCTGTGACCTCCTCCCTGCACTGTTCCTCTTCCGGGTGCAGGGAGGAGGAGGAGGAGGAGAGCCAGCCCCCCCACAGCAGCAGCGCCAGGTAAGGGAGGGAGGGGGGAGCTGCCGGAACCCGCTAACTCACCGCAAAGGACAGCTCTAAACGCAAGAGCTGTCCTTTGCCATAATTATCGCATATGTTAGAGCATATGCGATAATTATGGGCGGCAGAGCTGGGCTGCGAATGTTAGAACATCCCACCCATAATGTGTAAGAGTAAGTTAAACACTTATCCCTTGAACTCCCCCGGCAGCACCTTCCATACGATTTGGCAGTTGATGTGCCATTTTTTTACGTGCAAAACATAGCATACAATTGAGCATACAATTGGCTGAGAGCTCTTTCAGCCTATCAGAGGCTGCTTATTGTTTTGAATGGGAGTTCTGCCCGCCACTACTGCAGCCTGTTCCCCTTTGGCCTCTCTCCGGCGGCAGGGCACCGTTGGCACACACCTAGTTACGGATCGGATGCGATACATCGCGGGTGCCGCAGATGGCTCAATTCCGATTTATCTTATGTGCAGCACATAAGATCTCCAGGCTCTGATCCGATGCGCACGGAAACGCGCATCGTATCTGACCTAATATCAAACACCTCTGATTTGGCCATCAGATAGATTGGGCCGATCTGTCAGAATCGGAAGAAAACAGGCCAAATCGGACCGGTGTACGGGCACCTTAAGTATAGCGCGTGCGTATCACACGCATGCGTGTCCCCATCAACACGGCGGCGTGGAGCACTTTCCCTGCCCATCTCCACTTCAGGGAGACGATCGGGGGAAGCTGCAGAGGGCTCCGTTGGAACGGGACACGCAAGCATCTCGTGCTCCCCCTTCTGGCGGCTGGCAATTCTATCAGCACAGACGGGAGCTACAGCGACTGATCTTTTAGTATAAATACAAATACAGCAGAGTCAATGAATTGAAGTTTAGTTAAATACGGCACCCACAAAAAGAACAGTCGCTGTAAGTGGCGCTGGCATTTACAGCTAATATTTTGAGGATCTGCCGCAGCACATTGACACTTAGAAGGGCTAAGGATCAATTCAGAGGTTGCTAAGAATACATGAAGCCTGAAGTGGCCACAAAGTCATTACCTTGTTAAGCACTTACTAAAGATTCCTGAATCCAGTCTAGCTACAGGACTTAGTAATTTTATAAGGACTAACATGTTCCACAAACCGGCTGTATGTTCCCGAGAACACACAGTAAAGCACTATACGAGTAATCGTTACTACCAGCCATACAGATCCCACTGCAGAGGATGGGGAGAGGTGTAGAAAACAACAGATCTGCTGTTAAATATTTTTCCGCAAGAACTGATTTCCTTTAGGACCAGCGAACACTCAGGATGTAATGGGGCAAAGTAATTGCAGACTGGGGCTTTTCCCAGGTTGTGAACAAAGAGTATTCTAAAAATAAAAACCTCCTCAACATGATACAGATTCACAAACCAGTCTTCAAATTCATATCACTAAAGCAAGAAGTGGCGTTCAGGATGTCAAATGAGACCCCTTTTCCAACGACTTGGACGTAAACTTGCACTGACCTAGGGATTTTTATCAGTGGAAATGGTGAGCAGGTAAAAATCCCAGGTCTAGTGACCCTGGATTATTTTCTGGGATCCAAGCAGGGTTTTTAGCAGGTTAAAGCCAGTGGAAATGGTTCTTACCAGGTTTTTTGACCGGGGCAGGGGAGGCTGGCAATGCGCAGATACATCCCGCTGCCCGCCTGTACGCCACCCTGCCAGTGCCCACCAGTATGTGCCCCACACACTTTCCTGGGTTTCCCTTTTCAGTGGAAAGGGGATCAATCCAGGAAAACAGGGCAGTGGAATCGGGGACCATGGAGGGGATCCACCCAAATCCTGGGTGTGTGTCTTGTTGCCCAATAATTGCAAGTACAGGGTACGATGTGCGGCTAGAATACTTAAAGTGGCCAAACACTGGTTCTATAACTGGGGAGCCTACAGTAGAGTAAGGTTAAAAAAGGAGCAATTTTGTGGTCGACATCATTACAAGTGTTACATTACATTACAACTGGCAACACATTATAATTATAAATAAATTGCCCTCTAATGCTGGGTACACACTGGCTAGTGTTCACTAGAATACCCCTTTCACACCAGAAAATGCAAGGAATTACCCAGGAATATGGTCCCAGGATCATGTAGGGACATTCCTAGGTTGGCCCCTTTCACACCAGCCTAGTCCCTGCATTTTATGGTGTGAAGGGGCAGCGGCTGGCGGGGTCCAGACTGCGTGGATCCGGCAGTGGTGTCTGGGTGCTTGTAACCCTATTTGCCTGGCAGTGAGCGGGAGAATTTGAATTTTTTTTTTTTTTTAAAAGACTGGCCGGACACCGATTGGCTGAGAGCGTCTGGCCAGTCTTTTCAAAATCAGCAGCGCTTCCAGGCAAATACAAGGGCCCAGCCGCTGCTGCCGGATCCCCACCGCCTGGATGGAAGCAAGCCGAGACGCTGGGTAAGTACCTTTCACACCGGCCTGTTTCCTGGGCTGATCCCGGGAGCAACCCTGCTATCCAGCACTAGTTGCAGGAATTCAGGCTGGTGTGAAAGGGGTATAAGCTTATTCTGTAGGGCGTCGTGCCCTGTCCATTTTTTTTTTTTTTACTTTTAAACACACCACTCAACTGGAGATCGCCATGGCAGCTCTTCCAGGTGCGCCCCCCCCCTCCCCAAATCGCAGCATTTAATCCCTGTACAGAGTTTGCACAAGCTGGCAGAGATTGACAGATTGACAGTTGGGAGGCACATGTAAAATGCAGACTAATTATGACATCAGTCACGACTGATCTGGCAAATAAGTCAGTTAAGGGCTGAGCGGGGTAAAATGTTGTTGCAACAGCGCTGGAACATTGTCAAACGCCTCTCACTCGGGATTTCTGTACCTAGCCCACAAAGGCTGCCAATAGGACTTGCACTTCATTAAATGAACACTTAATGCGCACATACACTTATGTGATTGGATTCAATGCGACAACAAAGTGCGATGTCCATCGAACCCGATCGCATCTTGGGGTGCAAAAAGTGTCCCCTTACAGCACCCGATGTATCAGGCCATCTTGAGATGGCACATCGGGTGCTGGAAGAGGACGGCATTGTAGTGTAGCGCTATCGGCCAGCAGAATTGTTTAAACACTGGGCAGCCCTCTGATCTGATCGGAATCAGGAGGGCTGCCCAGTGTTTTAAACACTTCTGCCGCCACTGCTGACCCCCGCTAGCGCTGCTTCTAGCGCTATGCTACACTGCCGTCCTCTCCCACTCCACCAGCAGTCCCTCCGGCCCCATCTCCCCAAACCCCTGAAAGTGTTCCCTCCATCGGATTGCTTTCGAGCATTGCATGTGGCGATTGCTCCTGCAATCCGAGAAATATTATGTGCCATAATAATATAAGACCATGAGACGCGACATTCGACCGGTGTGCCCGCGCATTGCGTTGAATGGTACACATTTTGTGCATACAATTATTCGATTTATCAAATGATTGCATGCAATATCTCACAAGTGTATGGGCAGCGTAAGGCCCCCATCCAATAGTCAGATTTGGCCTCAAACTCAGATGGATCTGACAGACCAATCTGAAGAAAAAAGGCCAAATCTGAGCTTCCTCAGATCAGATGGGCGACTGATGCTGGGTACACACCAAAACGATTTGGATTGGATGCAAATCATACGATCCGATTTGCATACGATTTGCATACTATCCCCTCTGTATTCAGATGAATGGATCTTTTACAGATCCTACCTGCAGCAGGTAGGATCGGATTTGGATCCAACCAAACGATTTTGACCAAATCTGCATCCAATCAGTCTGAATTGGATCCAGATTGATGGGATTGTGCCAAAATCGTTTTGGTGTGTACCCAGCATGAGCCTCAGATCCATCTGACAAAAAAAATCCTTGGTGCTGCACCAAAGATCCATCCAATCTGAAGCAGTCAGGGGTCTACTCCTGGCGATTCTATCGCCAATTGCCACAGTCCGACAGAAGGAGGCACGCGCGCCCAGTTCTGTCGGAGGCTGTAGCAGCCGTCCGCCTGCCTCTGCCTGCTCTGCCCGTCTCCCAGAAGCGGAGATGGTCAGGGAAGCTGCTCCCCACCGTCTTGTTGACGGGGACGTGTGTCCCTGTCAGAGGGAGCTCCGGTCCACCAGCAAAGGAGTTCTGGCGATCGGGCAGGATGGCTGACGGCTGCTCAATCTGTAGGTCTGACCAGATGTATCTGAGTGAAAATTAGCCCAGGGTCAGATCAGATAACGGAGATCGTTCAAGGGAAATCTGAAGAGATTTGTAGCATCAGATATATCGGTGTAGTGGATGGGGGGGCTTTATGTTGGGTACACACATACAAATTTTTGTCCAATCTATCTGATGGGGGAAAAAATAAAATCTGGTAATGTATGGGAGAATATAAGAATTTGCTACCAAAAACTGAAGAATAGTCAGTGGTCAGAAAAAAAATTAAAAATTGTTTGTACATTTTCCAGCGTTTGAGAGCGATTGGTTGACTGTCCTTTACCCCCATACATTGTCAGATTTTTCTTCCCAGCAGTCAGATAAATCTGCCGGTGTGTACCCAATTTTAAGTTTTAGGATATTAGTTCCAGGACTCTATCAAGGCACCTGAACAACACAGGTTTTTGGCTCAGCACAGATGGCTAAAGCAAATTGACAAAAGGTGCCCATAGACGCTCCAATGCGGGCGTCCGTTTTGTGCTTAAATAGCACGCATCGCTTGTGCATGCAATGCGATGCAATGAAAAGCCAGTACAAAAAGTATGTACAGCACATACTTTTTGTACTGTGCGATGAGATGCCGCGGGAGCGCGCATCTCAAAGAATGGATATACTTAAGCTGGATACACACCTACAGATTTGTCTGTCCAATCTGTCTGGTGGGAATAAAAATCTGGAAATGTATGGGAGCGTATGAGAATCAAACTTGTACTCCCAAACACTGGAAACAGACAAGCTAAGGTGGCCATACATCTACAGATCGATTGTCAGATTGGGCTGGTTGGAACAAAATCCTGGTAATGGATGAAAGCAAATGACAGTTGACCATTTGCTTTGAATTGCTGGAAAACTGCCAAAAACGGTCATTCCGATATTACCCGGTTTTTGTTCCAACCAGCCCAATCGATCTGTAGATGTATGGCCACTCTTATTAAATCGAATCATTTAACTAAATTTATCCAAAATAATCATTGTCCATTTTGCAGCATTTGGGAGTGAATGATTGATTGGCATATACTCCAGATTTCTGACAGATAGATATTTGTGTGTGTACCCAGTTAAAAAGCAGACAGATATATGTGCAGATCAACTGCTCAATCAATGTCAGCTGCCGGTGCGGATGTACCGGCGGTCGCTGGATTGCACAAGTCGCTGATAGATCGTCCATCGGCAGTATTGCGCAGCCGACACCATATGTCTGATCGACTAAGTTCAGAGACACTCAACCAGTGATTCGCAACCTCGGTCCTCAAGTACCCCCAACAGTGCATGTTTTACAGGTCACCTGGCAGGTGCACTCGTTATACACGAACATTCACAGGTGGAACGAATATCACCTGTGATTATGCGCGGAGACCTGGAAACATGCACTGTTGGGAGTACTTGTGGACCGAGGTTGAGAACCACTGGAAGGGACGGCTGATGGGCTGTGGCCATCCCCACCATTCTAAACTGCTGTGTGCTGCACGGCTTCCTGGCCGTACGGATTTTCGCCGCCCGGCAGGAGCCGCAGTATGTGAAATAGCCCTAAGGGTGAAGGAGTTTTGGGACAAAAGTCAAACTGTGAAATGAAACCACAATAAAACTCTGTTTTTGGAGCAAGGGAGAAACAGCGTATACGGACGCTAAAACAGCGAGACTCGCGGCTAAATGCAGCTCGCTCCCTGCATTAGCTGCGAACCTCTCTGTTTGGGGGAATCCTTGCCGTCCTCTGACAGCGACGGTTCCCCTGGAACGTAGAATAGGGCAAGTGGCCGATGCGGGGGGGTTAAACGGCGAGGATCACTTGTTTTCTGCGATCCCCGCCTTTTAACCCCCCTCGCCAGCCGCATTGAATACACCCATGAAAGTTAAAATCAACATACAAGCTGCAATAAAAATAAATAAAAAAGGATTAATGTGCGAAAAAAGAGCGAACACCATGCCCACGTATCTACTCAAGGAGGCCACACACGCACCGATGCGTGCGGTGGGATGCTGTACGATGGGGTGCGCGCTCCCGCGGCACCTCATCGTACAGTACAAAAAAGTATGTGCTGTACTTTTCTAGCACAGCATCGCATCGCATGCACATCGTATGCACAAGGCATACGATGCAATGCTATGTGTGCTAGTTAAGCCCACAAAGCACGCTGGGATTGGTGCGTGTGTGGGCTGCATCACACATACAGATGCTTGTGAGCCACAGGCAACACACTAAGCCCGGCATGTCCAAACTATGGCCCTCCAGCTGTTGTGAAACTACATATCCCAGCATGCTTTGCAACCATTTTAGCATTCCCTAATAGCAAAACTGTGGCATGGCATGATGGGACTTAGTTTCACAACAGCTGGAGGGCCATAGTTTGGACATGCTTGCACTAAGCCATCACATACAGACCTTTTCAATTGTTTATAGTTGCCTGCAGTTCAGGCTCCCAATGCAACAGGAGCTATTCAATTGTTTGTGCCAATAAGCACAAGTTCCGCAGGCGGCTATGAGGCTTGCACCCTCCTGAGATGCTGAGCAGAATTGAGCTTTTGGGTACCCAGACTGCAAAACACCCATTATACTTTGCACATCTTAACCTGAAACATTTACGCACGATAAGCAATGGTGGCGCCCACAGCACTTGCACACCAGCTACAGAGCAATTGAATGATCACCTGTTCGGTGCCTATTACGTACACGCACCCAAAAACAATTGAATGCAAGGTACTTGTGAGTTATCCGGGCTGCCGATTTCTAAATCGGGTCGGATCGGGCACATCGCATCGCATGCGACCATCGGATGCGATGCGATGACCCGATTTTTCCATAGGAATCAATGTTAAAATGGACTGAGTCCATTTTAACATGGAATTCAATGGGAAAAAGGGGTCCTTTTCATACCCCTACTATCCAAGTGGGCATGGAGTTGGATATAAACCTGTGGCGAGCGTAGCGAGCCACCGAGCCCGAAGCGTGGCGAGCCCCGCGAGGGGACACAGAATACCGTTCGCTCGCCACGCTTCGGGCTCCATGCCCACTTGGATAGTAGGGGTATGAAAAGGACCCCTTTTTCCCATTGAATTCCATGTTAAAATGGACTCAGTCCATTTTAACATTGATTCCTATGGAAAAATCGGGTCATCGCATCCGATGGTCGCATGCGATGCGATGCGATATCGCATCGCATCGCATCTGATTGTATGCCTTAACTTAAGGCATACAATCAAAAAATCGGCAGCCCGGATAACTCACAAGTACCGAATGCAAAAATGCAATTTCCGATCACACAAAACAATACAATCAGATCTTTCATTTTTCACAACACACAATATAACGTCAGTATGAACCACATGGTCATCTCCATTACTTGGACAAGTCCTAAAGGACCCCATACACTGATGCAACTTCTTGGAGGAGGAAATCACAATACTTCCCTTGAATCTCCCGGGCGGCAGAATCGCATGCTGTTCTTTTGCATGTGACATATGGAATGCGATACTATCCACCGCTGCCGGAAGCTAGGCGATCGGACAAGCTGGTCCGATCTCTGACTCCGATGGTCATGGGACCTTCCATCGGAGGTCAATCATCACCCGATTTCTCAGCGTGATCTGTTGGAACCGGTTAAAGATCCAAATCGCACTAGTATATGGCCAGTTTTAGCTAAAGTGCTGAACTTCAATTACAACTAAAACTAACTAGGAACGATGGACAGAGAATTTCGGCTATACAGGGAGGAGCAGCATTAACACTTATTTACAAGTTGCATACAACACTAGAAAGTACCACAACTCCATTGGTGTAATAGTGCAGTATACATATCTGGAATACCACCTTATCCAAAATCATCATGGTCCCAAGCATTTTGGATAAGGCATAGTCGACCTTTAATAGTTTTATCAGCCCAACAAAAACTTGCCTTCCTGACCCTCTCCGTGAGGGAGAAAATGCTCTGTTCCTGGACTTCCCTGGTAATGTATGATTGCCAGCACCTGTGGTGACACCTTTCTTATCAGTTACCCAGCCCCCCACAGGTGCTGGCAATCATACATTATCCATACCTCCCAGCAGGCCCCTCTCCAGGAGGACACAATGCCCTGCTCCTGGGCTTCCCATCACCTGTGGTGACACCTTTCTTATCAGTTACCCAGCTCCCCACAGGTGCTGGCAATCCTACATTATCCATACCTCCCAGCATACCCCTCTCCAGGAGGACACAATGCTCTGTTCCTGGGCTTCCCTGGTAATGTAGGATTGCCAGCACCTGTGGTGACACCTTTCTTATCAATTACCTAGCTCCCCACAGGTGCTGGCAATCATTCATTACCATGGAAGTCCAGGAACAGAGCATTTTCTCCCTCACGGAGAGGGTCAGTTAGGCAAGTATGGTCCAACATCCTACTAAAACCTTGTTGCAGGTATTACATAAGAAGTGGCCCAGGGAAGAAGACACACTTCTAGACAAGTGTCCATGGGCGGGATGTTATAACATCCGCGGCCCCCCTTCGCCGGACATCGCATTATTAGTAACGGCATATGCTATAACATATGCCGTTATTCATGCAAGGGACAGCTCTTGCGATAAGAGCTGTCCCTTGCGATGCGGTGCCGGCACTGGACTTCCGGGTCTGTGACCCGGGAGTCCATCTGCGCATGCGCAGACCCCGGCGCCGGCCGCAGGGCACGCTGGGAGGGATCCGTGACGGATCCCTCAAACAGCGCTGCGGTAAGAAGCCCATAGGCTTCTGCAGGGATTCGCCAGCTTTAGCTGGCGATTCCCTCCGCAGCGCTGACACTGCGGAGGCGCCATATAGCATATAGAAATGCGGTAGAAACCCCGAAAACGGGGTTTTTACCGCATTTCTGCTATATAGCATCCCGCCCCATATCTGAAGCCGTTTCAAGATTGCTAGAAGAGTACAGATGCCCACACACCGAATGATTTTTAGTTGAAATCAAATTACGTCTAAAATCGCACCACGTTTATTTTACCTTGCAATGCTGATGCGCGCTGCCGCGTAGCCCATATTGCAAGGCAAAAAGTTGGTGCGTGCAGGTATTTTTTAACTAGATCGCATGTACCCTGTAATTAACTATTATAGTGTACTCAAAAACAGGTGTAGTTTAAATCGCACCCAGTGTACAGTCCAAATTGTATGGGCTTTAAATCGCACCTAGCACACATCCCGCCGTGCGTTGGCAGCAGTACTATAACCAACTTGACTAATCGGTACATTACAAGACATGTTTGACTTAACGTCACAGGCAAAACCATTTGTCCTTCCTGTGTGACATCAGTCGCAGGGGCAAATTATAGTTTTGCTTAAAGTTTATTTTTAAATGCTCATATTAAACTTTTATCATTTAAGCACAGATGACTGTATGCCACTTTTCAAACTAGTGACCTGCCATTGTGTAAGCAACAACGCTGCACAAGAAACATGCAAAAAACACCACACATAAAAAAAATATATATATATATATATATATATATATATATATATATATATATATATATATATATATATATATATATATATATATATATATATATATATATATATATATAAAAAAATACTAAAAGGTGGCCATACTGTACACTAGTATAATCTGGCCCTTTTCTACAGGATAACGACGAATCGGGTAAATCTTGTAAAAAGAGTCAAACCGTATGTCATTTACTGATAATTCCGATCCAATGAATGGTCCCAGCGCTTGCCGGTGCCAGCCTCCCCAACCCCCGCCAATATCGCCATGGATAGTATATCGTGGCTTAAGCCAGTGATGGCTAACCTTGACACTCCAACCGTTGTTGAACTACACATTCCAGCTTGCTCTGCTTCAGTTTTGCTATTTGGCCATGCTAAATCTGATGCAGAGCATGCTGGGATGTATAGTTCAACAACAGCTGGAGTGTCAAGGTTAGCCATCAAGGGCTTAATGCATGGGGGCACATTTACTAAAGTGTGAGTTTTTAAATGTGAGATGTTGCCAATAGCAACCAATTATTGTTGTTGTTTATATGATGCCACAAAGGTTCCTCAGCACCTAACAATACATAAATGAACAAGAAAAGAAAAGCACATGAGGGGAGAGGGCCCTGCTTGTGAGAGCATTTTATTTATATAGCATCTTCTACTACGGGCAACATCTTGGACTTCTAAAAACTCACACTTTAGTAAATTTACCCTTTAGACGACAGCATGGTGCTACATCAACACAAGTGCCTCATAAGCAACAAGTTTCACAGTTATTACTTCAAAAGAAGCCGCACGTGATACCAACCAGGGGAGATGAACATCAAGCAGAGACCAGATATATAGACAAAGAGGAAACATCAGACCCATTACCTACATGACAGCCCTCACACATATCACCCGTCCAGACCACTTGCTTGGCTCTGCGAGACGGTAAGCAGCCAGGATGTTACCACAAAATGTCGGCAAGTACGATATCGACAGGTTTGGAAAGTCAACACTACATTTAGGCTTATCGATACCCAATATATGTTATGTCAGCAATTCCATCAGTGTCAATATGCTCAAAGTCAGCAATCGCCCCCATGTCGGCATAATAAGTGGAAGCCTGCATCACAGCAGCAGCAGGTATAGTATGGAACACACACTTTAGAGGTGACCATGTGGTGCCAATACAAGGGACACATCTGCAAACTTGTCCTGTCTGCCACAGCAGCCTCCTCCCTCGCCATGTTGTGTGTATACTCATTGTTACCCGCTATACAAATCACCATCCAGCAGCCGCAATGATGAGCAGACTGACCACTGTGCTACCTGTCAGGCAGGCAGACAGACAGACAGGCAGGCAGGCAGGCAGGCAGGCAGGCAGGCAGGCAGGCAGACAGGCAGACAGACAGACAGACAGACAGACACACACACACACACACACACACACACACACAGCCAGAGGTGCACAGGAAATAATAGGTGATACAATATAACAGTTCAGCTGAGGAGGGGGAATGGATAACAAAGATGGGCAGCATTGAGGCAACTGGAACTCCTGCCTCCATACTCAGATGATAGGACTGTACACAATATAATGGCTGTGGAGGCTTTGGGCCTGCAGGACCCCCACCAGGCGCCCCCCTGCCTATGGCATGCGGGATGGTGGCAGCAGCCTCAGCGGGAGAGGCTGGGGGTGCGCGGGAAGCCAGAAGATGTCATGGAGGGGGCACATACACCCCCTCTATGTAAGATGAGGGGGATACCATGCACAGCCCCACGTGATCCTGCAATGGGGGGGTAACTGAGGTTCTGCAGCCTCCTCCTCTGACCACCCAGCAGGGGCAGTATATAGCAGTGTGCCATCTGCAAACCCCATGCTGCTGCCGCGCAAACTGTCCTCCTGCCCCAGGGGGGGGCCTCGCATCCTACCCCGGGCCCCCCCAGCCCTGCCAGCGGCGCATCTTTCTTACCTCCAACCCTGTACATGTTCGCAGCCATGCCTGGCAGGCAGGGAGGAGGGGGATTCCAGCGGTCCCCCTCCCCTCTCTGCAGTCGGGGGGATCCTTCCTGTTGTGTGTATCTCCAGCCACGATCAATGCCAAAAAATCCCCCGTTCTCTCCCAGGTAGGATTACTGGGTTCTTTTTTGGAAAATGGAGGATCGATCAGCCGAGGAGGAGGTGGAGGAGGAGGAGGGGAGAGGGATGCATTTAAAGGGGCAGTGCCTTGCCTCCTGGTGTCAATGTGCTGGGAGGAAGGAGACAGGAGGAACAGAGTCCTGGGCGAGGGGAGGAGGCCGGGGAGGAAGCAGTCACTCTGCTCCCCCTCCCTCCTTCCACCCTCCAGCTAGGGGAACATTCATTGTGCTGCTGCTGGAGCCTTCATCCTCCTCCTCATCCTCACATCCACCTAGCTCTGTCACAGCTTCATCTTACATATGTGCTGGCTGCAATCCTGCATGTCTCCTCAGTGGGGTACACTGAGTGTGGCAAAATGTCCCTGCTGGTTCTATAGGTCCAACACTACAGTAGACTGTGTTTCTAGCACAGTCTGGTCTGTATTTCAGCACCGATATACAGACTAGACATGTGCTAGCAACACCACAACAGAGAGCAACAACCCATGCAGGAAAGAAGAACTGCGCAGGTTTTGAAAGATGCAGGGGGCTAGAGTAAACGCCACGGGGCAGATTTAAATGTTTTATCGCACCCTATCTCCAGCCTAAAGTGACGGCAGTTTGCAGGGGTGAAATTCAATTGCCAGCTTTAGGCTCGCATAGAGGCAAGACCTGCCCAAATGAATGGGCGCACCTTGAAAAGTAATGAAAAATGGGTACATTTTCACGCATTTTAGCTTGCCATCCCATGGGTGGGGTGGGGGGGGGTGGAGCTGAAATGGTGGCACCGGCAGCCATATGTGCCCAAACGGCGCTACATTTGAATAGCTCTAGTGTCTGCCGGCGTGAAAAACATTTGAATCCGCCCCTTAATGTCTGACATGTGCAGTGCTGGGGTTGGCACCTAGCTGTCAATTGCGCTACTGTAGCCCTGCCTTTAGCGTGCAAATGCCCAGTGTCCGCAGCCCTGCCCACTAAGAATGATGTCACTGGTTTAGGTGTAGGGCCTTGGTGACATCACCACCTTGGAAATCAGGTCTTTGGCTCGAAACCGATAAGGGGAAAATACATGATGTTCGGCTACATTACGCACCTGCCTTCATCAGTGGAGGCTCCAGAGGACAGTCCAAGACTCACATGGGAAGCCAGACCCACTGCCACCCCAAACTCCGCAGTCCTGGACACACTGGCAGTTGGTGTGTTGAATTAGGCTCCTCATCATGCGTACCAGTTCCCCAATGGGTGACAGTTGCTAGGTCGACACAATAAAGGTCGACAGGGATGCAGTTGACATGGCTAAGGATGACACAAGCATTAGTTTGACAATGACAAATTCGACAGTGAAAAGGTCAACATGAGTTTTTCACGTTTCTTTTTCCAAAACAAGCGGTATTTCAACCACTACCACCCACTAGGGCTTTGGTAGCCAACCCTAGTCCTCGAGAGCTACCAACAGTGCATGTTTTGCAGGTCTCCTCACAGAATCACAAGTGAGCTAATTAGCTCCATCTGTGGATCTTTTAAAACGTGTTAGTGATTAATGAGTACAGCTGTGCAGCAGCTAGGTTGTCTGGAAAATGTTAACTGTTGGTAGCTCTCGAGGGCTAGGGTTGGCTACCACTGCACTAGGGCATGGAGCAGGGGTGGGCAATACGCAGCCCTCAAGCTGTTGATGAAGTACACATCCCAGCATGCACTGCATCAGTTGCAACATGGCCAAAGAAAAACTAAGGCAGGGCATGTTGGGACTTGTAGTTCGTCAACAGCTGGAGGGTCACTTATTACCCACCCCTGGCGTGGAGGGATATATAAGAGCGAGGCACCGTGCACAAACCATAACAAGCCATGTGAGAGGCCATCCCTACAGTCGACCCATTCCCTTCCCAATGCGTGCACACTTTGCATTTAGGCTACATACAAACCCACCTATAGTAAAATGATAGATTTTTAGGATTATTATTGTTGAATAATATGGAACTGGAATAAATGATAATGATGTGCAGCGGTCTTCTTATCTGGCTCATTCCCTGAATTTTCCATCTTCATTTGCTGACCTGGTATTTGGTATAGTCAGCCAACCTGGTTTTGTCCGTAAACTAATTACCGCTTTAAGGACCTGATTCAAGTTTCATAGCAAAGGGGGGGGGGGGGGGGACGACTCACAACGGGGCAAAACCATGCTGCACTGCAGGCGGGGCAGATGTAACGTGCTTAGAGAGTGTTACATTTGAGTGAGTTACTTTGTTTCTGTGCAGGGTAAATACTGGCTGCTTTATTTTTACACACATTATGCCGGATTGTCCTAAGGACAAGTTGGCCCCGACTTCCCCTTAGCTCCCCCCGGTAGCTACCCGGGAGAGCTCCAGGATTGGGCACTTGGTGTGCTATTTTATTACATGTGATCATTCGGATGCAATTTATCACATGTAACCTGGGGAACTGCAGGCGGGGACTGGAGAGCAGGGTCCGGGGTAGCGGGGACTGGAGAGCAGGGTCCGGGGTAGCGGGGACTGGAGAGCAGGGTCCGGGGTAGCGGGGAATGGAGAGCAGGGTCCGGGGTAGCGGCAGGCAGTGAGCAACCAGAGAATAGAAAAAATTCTATTCAAAAGGCTGGGCGACTGCTAATCAGCCAATCAGTGGCTGCCCAGTCTTTTGAATAGGATTCTTCTATTCTCCCACCGCCTGACGCTACCCTGGACCCTGCTCTCCAGTCCCCGCTACCCCGGACCCTGCTCTCCAGTCCCCGGACCCTGCTCTCCGGTCCCTGCCCGCCGCACCAGGGCCTTGCTCCCCTGACCTCGCTCTCTCTGCCGCATTGACGGCTGCACATACGATTTATCTTATGAATAACCTTTATTTCTAAGAACAACAACAGACTGTCGATTTTCACATGAAAGTTCTATTTTTCTGCCCATTTGAGAGTATAATCGAAGGTCAGTATAAGAAAGGCCAGTTTTATAGCTTCTCTAACGAACAAACCAGTTTTCAGCTTTGCTAACATAATTTCACAATTCTAACACGATTAGAGAACACAATGTACCATTAGGACACTGGAGTGATAATTGCTGGTGGTCACCTATGGTGATATTCCTTTAAAAAAACACATTTTCAGTTAGTATAGTCATTTCCCACATTAACAATGTATTATTAATTGAATTTAATCTTCATTGAAAACATGTGCAGAGAGAGTTACATTTGGGTGAGTCATTTTGTTTCTGTGCAGGGTAAATACCGGCTGCTTTCTTTTTACACTGCCATTTAGATTCCAGTTTGAACACACCCCTTTGCAAATCTAAAGGCCCTCATACATTACACAGAGTCGGCCCGGACTTCCCCTGGGTTCCCCCGGCAGTTCCCCAGGGGAGCTCAAGGATTTGGCACATGATGTGCTATTTTTTTACAAGTAACCCGGGGAGCTGCAGGTGGGGACCGGAGAGCAGGGTCTGGGGTAACGGCAGGTGAGCAGGGTCCAGGGTAGCAGCAGAAGAGCAGAGTACTGGGTAGTGGCAGGCGGTGGAAGGATAGAAAAAAATCCTATTTAAAAGATTGGGCAACCGCTGATTGGCTGAGCTCTCCAGTCCCCTACCCCGGGTCCTGCTCTCCGGTCCCCGCCCGCCGCACCGGGGCCGAGCTCCCAGACTTTGCTCTCTGTGCTGCATTGACGGCTGCATATGAGATTTATCTTATGTGCAGACCGTCCGACCTTCGAGTCCGATCCAATATGAAACTTGACAGTCTCTTTTTGTTCAAGAAATTGCCAAGAAACTGAACATTTCCTACACCAATGTGTACTACTCCCTTCAGAGAATGTTGACACTGGCATTTTACAGATACCATTTAATGAAGCTGCCAGTTGAGGACCTGTGAGGCCTCTATTTCTCAAACTAGAGACTCTGATGTACTTGTCTTCTTGCTCAGTTGTGCATAGGGGGCCTCCCACTTTCTACTCTGGTTAGAGTCTGTTTGTGCTGTTCTCTGAAGGGAGTAGTACACACCAATGTAGAAAATGTTAATTTAACTTTCTTGCCAATTTCTTGCATGGAATAGCCTTCATTTCGAAGTACAAGAACAGACTGTCGCGTTTCACATGAAAGTTCTCTTTTTCTGGCCATTTTGAGTATAATTGAACCCAGAAATGTGATGCTCCAGATACTCAACTAACTTAAAGAAAGAAGAGCAAACCAGTTTTCAGCTGTGCTAACATAATTTCATAATATCTACAGAGGCAATCTGTCCTCTCCTTCTGTGTGTGTGGGTCCCCGCCTCCTCCATTGGACATGCCCCTTATTTTATCAGGGTCCGGCTGACCTGCAAGCACCCCTAAATACTGTACAAAAGTTTTACAAAAACCCATAGCAACATCTCATCTTTAATAGAACTCATAGAAAATAAAACCCTGTGACCTTAAACAAGTCAGGCAATGGGCAGGTTCTCACTAGGCCTAGGGCAACTTTAGGGACAATGAAAAGTTTATGGGAACGCGCAGCTTCATTGTATATTCCCGGCCCTTTCACGTGAACAACAATTTACATGTGAAAGACTAAAATTAGCATATTGGGTTTACCGGTCATTCTCAGGGAAGGGGGGGGGTGGGTGTTTAGGTAGGATGGGGAATAAGGGCTTGATTCAGGTTGTTTCGTAGTGCAGGGCCGCAGTGCGAATGCCTTCGGTGACTATAACAGTCACCAAGGCGATAGCACTATGGGGTGTGTGTGTGGGGGGGGGGGGGGGGCAGTGGGCGGAAAGGGGGCTAGCGCATGGGGACATCCAGCATTTCCTGGGTGTGCCCACAAAACAGTGGATAAGCCCAGAAAAACATTGGGCATCCCCATGCAAACACAGACGGATCGAAGCCCCTCTCGTCCATCTCCAGCACAGATAGAAGTCAGTTCAGACTGACATTTATCTGCGAGCGGACAAAAATCCTTCGATGGTCTGCGACCATGAATGGATGTGTCGTGGCCTATGCTCTATCACACTGAGGCTGCCTCACCCTGCAGCCTACACTGACACACTCCCTCACCCAGTGGCCTGCGCTCTATCACACTGACACGCTCCCTCACCCTGCAGGCTATGCTCTATCACACTGACGCTCCCTCACCCTCCGGCCTACGCTCTATCACACTGACACACTCCCCCTGTGGCCTATGCTCTCTCACACTGACACGCTCCCTCACCCTGTGGCCTACGCTCTATCACACTGACACACTCCCTTACCCTGTGGCCTACGCTCTATAACACTAAAATGCTGCCTCACCCTGCGGCCTACACTCTATCACAATGACGCACTCCCTCACCCTGTGGCCTACACTCTATCACACTTACACGCTCCCTTACCCTCTGGCAAATGCTCTATGTGACCTTACGTCAGATTGGTAAGTATGGACTTCAATATTATTGAGCGCCCCCGGTAGGTGTAGGGTTCTCCTAGGATAGGTAGGTATAGACTCCGGAGCCCTCTTCGTTACAGGTGAAATACAGCAACACACGAATAAATGAACTGCATTTATTACAACACTCAAGTTACAATTTGATACCGTTCGTCAGATAAAAGAGCCAACAAATGAAAACGTTCACAAAAACACAACCAATTTATTTTACTGGAACATGAATGCACTCCTCCGGACTCCTCTCTGGTCCCAATTCTCTTGGCACAGTAACAATGTATTAAATTACCGTAACCACTTTAATAAATGACAAATTCAAACCTAGCAGTTACTTCTTTCAATTACTTTAAAACTGAATTCATGAATTCACTTAGATTATAATGATTACTATATTATTGTGCAATAATCTACTACTTAAACAACTAAATAGCGCTGTTACTTTATACAGAGTCCCTCCCGGTGGCCACTGTCCTTCAAGTCACTCAGTTCCCCTATAGCAATCCGGGCTACGACTACAGGTGAGTCAGAAGTTAAGCTCAGTTTTCCTTCCTTGCAGATATATCCCTGAGCAGGCTGCCATGCTGAACTTCCTCTTGTAAGGACAAAATAACTTTGTATCCGTTCTTTTAGTACTATGAGCGTCCCCAGGCTTTTTCGCCGGGTTTAGCTAATTACTGCGGTACTTTGGTATTTCTAATTATAGCGCTAGGGTATTTGTAGGCGCCCCCAGGCCGGGTAAACCGGGTTTATCCTGCCTCCTTGGCTGGTAACGGAGTTGATATATAAGCTCTAGAGGCACATCTGTAGCAGTTCCTAAGTCTCTATCTGTGCCTACTCCTGATCTCAGAGGCTACAATGAAGATTACACTGTATTCCTAGTATATCGGGACTCAGAGACTCCACACTCGGTTATAGCAGTGACTGGTGTTTGCGGTGAAGGAGTACGAGTCTGTAACAGCTTTGCAGTGACCTGAGGCTGCCTAACATTTAACTGCAGAGGGATATTCCTTTATTATCTATAGACTGCTTGTATAAGCTGGACTTTATCCCACTCTATTTCTCCTATACTGTAGTTCAACTGACGGTGAGATAGCGCTGGGAGGTTATTGGGGCACCTGTCAGTCTTTATGTTTTAGCTGCGCCCAGTGCCGAATTTCCCGTGAGGCACGTGCCTAGGGGCGGCACATGTTTGGGGGCGGCACTTGGATGCTTCTGTTGGTGCTGTCAGCCTGAAATGTACCAGTAACTGCACAATATCCACGGTACTGTACCATATTCCATCTTGTATAGAGTGTACATGGATAGTGCATGCAGATACTGTCCCTGTAATCTGTCCTACTTAGTAAATATGTATACATAATAACAAATAAAAAATGTTAGTTGGTGGCTTTTTTATTATTCTATTCTAGCAAATGAGGGCTTAAAAATAATCAATAAAAATAATACAATTAGGCAAGGGGGCGGCCAATATTTTTGTGCCTATGGGCGCCCTCACCCCTAAATCCGCCCCTGGCTGCGCCCCTCCGTAGGTGTGTTTGGATGTTCACTGGGATGATGTCACTCACCACTCCCCTTTTCTTGTAGGCCCGACCTCCGTCACAGCTACCGCCCAGCAATGGCGCCGCCTCCTCTGTGACATCCGGCCGCTGTCATTTACCGGGGTTGCCGATGCTGATCTGCGCCGGGACTCGCCACTGCAGACACCGTCAAGGAGAATAGACCTGCCAGTCAGCTCCGGTTTTCCGGTAACTACCGCTTCTTCCCTCAGCACCGCTGTCCGTTTTCCTCTATGTTGCGTAACTCTGCCTTTTCAGTCACCTCCCTGAGAAACTGCGCCACAACCGTTAACGGTTGTCAGTTTTATAGGTCCCTTCCAGGAGCTGCCTGCAGTTTTCTGGCTGCTTTTCCCTCGAGCCGGGAAAACTTTATTGGGATGTCCATTAACTCCCTCACTGCCACCAGTGAAGTTATAACTATCTCCTCGCCGGGTCTATAAGGCAGTGCAATCCATGGGATAAATAAATAAACAATTCTTAGCTTCCCTAGCAAAGTCTATAAAGGCACGTATATATATATATATATATATATATATATATATATATATATAGAAAGAGCAGCAGACCGGCACACTCACTGGCTCAGACGCAAGATTTCTGCTTTGCTGGGTGCCCCCACTGGAATCATGGAATAAACAGTAGTTTGGAGGTGCGGCACTCCCCGCAAATTAACAGGACATGAAGTGGTTTAAAGGCAACGTTTCAATGTCTTTATTGCGACATTTTCATCAGGCTAGCCTGATGAAAATGTCGCAATAAAGACATTGAAACGTTGCCTTTAAACCACTTCATGTCCTGTTAATTTGCGGGGAGTGCCGCACCTCCAAACTACTGTTTATATATATATATATATATATATATATATCCAACCAGCTGCATTACTTTTTACAAAAGGGTTAAGTACCTTCTGTGAAGGAATCATTATATATTCCTTATGTACCATATGGGTATTATGAGAATACAACTAATCATACAACTTACACTGTTGTAATAATGACACAGGAACAACATTAAAACTTAAGGGATGTCACATCTATCACACAGAGGTACTCCCTCACACTGCGCCCTACATTCCATCACACTGACACGCTCCCTCACCCTGCGGCCTACGCTCTATCAGACTGACACGCTCCCTCATCCTGTGGCCTGAGCTCTATCACACTGATACGCTCCCTCATCCTGTGGCCTGAGCTCTATCACACCGAGGTACTCCCTCACACTGCGCCCTACACTCCATCACACTGACACGCTCCCTCATCCTGTGGCCTGAGCTCTATCACACTGAGGTACTCCCTCACACTGCGCCCTACACTCCATCACACTGACACGCTCCCTCATCCTGCGGCCTGCTCTCTATCACACTGACACGCTCCCTCACCCTGAGGCCTACGCTCTATCACACTGACACGCTCCCTCATCCTGTGGCCTGAGCTCTATCACACTGACACACTCCCTTACACTGCGCCCTACACTCCATCACACTGACACGCTCCCTCATCCTGTGGCCTGAGCTCTATCACACTGACACGCTCCCTCACACTGCGCCCTACACTCCATCACACTGACACTCTCCCTCATCCTGTGGCCTGAGCTCTATCACACGGACACGCTCCCTCACCCTGCAGCCTACGCACTATTACACTGACACGCTCCCTCATCCTGCGGCCTGCTCTCTATCACACTGACACGCTCCCTCACCCTGAGGCCTATGCTCTATCACACTGACACGCTCCCTCATCCTGTGGCCTGAGCTCTATCACACGGACACGCTCCCTCATCCTGTGGCCTGAGCTCTATCACACTGACACTCTCCCTCATCCTGCGGCCTGCTCTCTATCACACTGACACGCTCCCTCACCCTGAGGCCTACGCTCTATCACACTGACACGCTCCCTCATCCTGTGGCCTGAGCTCTATCACACGGACACGCTCCCTCATCCTGTGGCCTGAGCTCTATCACACTGACACGCTCCCTCACACTGCGCCCTACACTCCATCACACTGACACGCTCCCTCATCCTGTGGCCTGAGCTCAATCACACTGACACGCTCCCTCACACTGCGCCCTACACTCCATCACACTGACACGCTCCCTCACACTGCGCCCTACACTTTATCACACTGACACGCTCCCTCATCCTGTGGCCTGAGCTCTATCACACGGACACGCTTCCTCACCCTGCAGCCTACGCACTATTACACTGACACGCTCCCTCATCCTGCGGCCTGCTCTCTATCACACTGACACGCTCCCTCACCCTAAGGCCTACGCTCTATCACACTGACACACTCCCTCACCCTGCGGCCTATAATCTATCACACTGACACACTCCCTCACCTATCAGCCTGCGCTCTATCACACTGACACACTCCCTCATCCTGCAGCCTGCTCTCTATCACACTGACACGCTCCCTCACCCTGTGCCCTATGCTCTATCACACTGACACGCTCCCTCACCCTGTGGCCTACGCTCTATCACACTGACACGCTCCCTCACCCTGTGGCCTACGCTCTATCACACTGACACGCTCCCTCAATCTGTGGCCTACGCTCTATCACACTGACACGCTCCCTCACCCTGTGGCCTACACTCTATCACACTGATGCCCTCCCTCACCCTGCGGGCTATGTCCTATCACGCTGACACGCTCCCTCACCCTGTGGCCTACGCTCTATCACACTGACACGCTCCCTCACCCTGTGGCCTAAGTTCTATCACACTGATGCCCTCCCTCACCCTGCGGGCTATGTCCTATCACACTGACACGCTCCCTCACCCTGCGGGCTACGCTCTATCACACTGACACGCTCCCTCACCCTGCGGGCTACGCTCTATCACACTGACACGCTCCCTCACCCTGCGGGCTACGCTCTATCACACTGACACGCTCCCTCACCCTGCGGGCTACGCTCTTTCACACTGATACACTCCCTCACCCTGCAGGCTATGCTCTATCACACTGACACGCTCCCTATCCCTGCGGGCTATGCTCTATCACACTGACACGCTCCCTATCCCTGCGGGCTATGCTCTATCACACTGACACGCTCCCTCACCCTGCGGGCTACGCTCTATCACACTGACACGCTCCCTGACCCTGCGGGCTATGCTCTATCACACTGACATGCTCCCTCACCCTGCGGGCTACGCTCTATCACACTGACACGCTCCCTCACCCTGCGGGCTATGCTCTATCACACTGACACGCTCCCTCACCCTGCAGGCTATGCTCTATCACACAGACACGCTCCCTGACCCTGCGGGCTATGCTCTATCACACTGACACGCTCCCTGACCCTGCGGGCTATGCTCTATCACACTGACATGCTCCCTCACCCTGCGGGCTACGCTCTATCACACTGACACGCTCCCTCACCCTGCGGGCTATGCTCTATCACACTGATGCCCTCCCTCACCCTGCGGCCTACGCTCTATCACACTGACATGCTCCCTCACCCTGCGGGCTATGCTCTATCACACTGACACACTACCTCTCCCTGCTCTATCACAGAGATGCACTCCCTCCCTCTACACCCTGTGATCTATCACGCAGGCATGCTCCCTAACCCTCTCCCCGCAGGCTAATTACTGGCTCTCCCGCTTCCGCCTACACCTAACCCCCGTACCCTGCCACCTACCCCTAACCTCCCAGGTATGGATCATTTGGTCTACAACAAGTTGTTAAACAAGCATTAGGTCGACACCACTAGGTTGACATGGCTTAAGGTCGACATGACTAAATGTTGACATGGGTTAGGTTGACAGGATCATTAGGTCGACAGGGTTACCCCTGTCATTAGGTCTGGGTCATTAGGTCAACATGGGTAAGGGTGACAGTGAAACAGCCGACATTTTTTTTTATCTGTTATAATTTATTATTTTTTTTACCCTTATGTCGACACAGTCAACATGAACACTAAAACATACCACCGCATCCGCTCACCATGCTTCGGGCACGGTCCCTCGCTACACTTGGCACACTGTTTTATTCTCCCACCACGCGCCCTAGTGGATGATAGTGCATGAAATACGTTGGCTCAAAAAAAAACAGTAAAAAATCCCATATCGACCTAATGACCCTGTCAACCTAAAGTCTTGTTGACCTTACTGCATGTTGACCTAAAGTCATGTCGAACTAACACTAACCCCTATTGTAAGTGCTTGACCCTAACCCCTCCCTCTCCCACAGCCTAACCTTCCCCTCTCCATAAGGTCTCTGGACACGCACACACACACATATAGGAAAAATACACACAGAAGTTCACATGCAAGACACACGCACACTCACTCTAATGGCCCCCAAACACTATGTGATTGAGGCCCAATTCGGATGGCTCGGGCCATGAAATTGTCCCAAGCCGCATGTGCAGACATCCCGTCCGACCCGATGCGCGGTCCTGTGGGCATCGGATCGGAGTCGGCCGGTCGGACCGGCTGCACATAACATTTGCTAAATCTTATGTCTGTTCCCATGGTCCAGCCCCGTTTCCTCCCTCTGCCTTTCTTCCCAAGGAGTACGTAACTCGCTGAAGCTATCCGGTGCCAAAATGCCCATGTGCAACCCCCCGACCATCTCGGCCAAATTCGGATCACACCTAGTGAACCTGAATCAGCTCTAAGTGTGTGCCATCGAGTGCGCTCAGAGTGCAAATGTGCTGGTGAGATGGCACCGCTGGCACACTAGTTACCGCCCTGACCAATAGTCGCAGAATACAAACTACCTAAGAGCACCTTATAAAGGAGGCTCATCAACACTGACATGAAAATAGGAATAAAAAGATGAAACACAATAAATCTTTCAATTCAATAATAAAACCACAAGGGGGGTTCACAAGATACAGTATACGATTCATTTACCTGGAAGGGAAAAAGTAAAGTCATTTTCTAATCCAAGGCCGCCAAACACAGCAACATACTGTAGGGTATAGAGACCTAGAGATACGGAATATAAATGAGAACATCTCTAACAGACCGGAACAAACATCGCAGAGGAAAATTTCAAAACCATCATTATATGAATTCAAGGTCTATATTTTAATTTAAACTGTTCATCTGAAGAATTCTTATTTTCTATATCCACTAAGCCCCTTGTCTTAAAAAAAATCACCGGTACTTATGTAATATCTGGGCTCCCGTTTTTCTTATGACACCGCGTACGCTCGCCACGCTTCGCTCGCCACACTATATAAAATCAACTCCATGCGTAATTGGATAGTAGGGTTATGAAAAAATGGGGTGCATTTAACATGGGAGCCCAGATAATACATAAGTACCAAATCACCTCGTGTGTGTGTGTGTGTGTGTGTGTGTGTTACTATCCTGTGTAATCAAAGAAATGTTAAATTTCATACTTGCCTACCCTCCCAGAAAGGCAGAGAGGCTCCCAAAAATCAAGTTCCCCTCCCGCCCCCCGGAAGGGTGGGCAAGCCTCCCATCTTAGGCTGGACCCCCACATTGCCCCCTGGCATCATACCAGCCAGCCAGTTAAATACCGACATTCGCGGGTGTATGTGGAGGGGGTTTAGCCAGAAATATGCAAATCGCATCATTTTAGCCGCCCCCCCCCCCCCCACCCCCCACCCCATCCCAGAATCACTTCTGCAGGTCTCCTCTCCGGGTTTCTCCTCGGGAGGAGAAACCAAAAGTCGGCAAGTACTGTATGGCGTACTTCAGATCAGGCCACACAGAGACAAATCTTCAAGGGGGGGGGGTCTGCGCAGACGCCTGTGCGATAATGTGTAAACTCCCACAGTGAGCACCTTTGGTTAATTTTTAATTTGTCGGGGTGCTCTGTGCTTGATTGACAGGCAGGGGCCTTTCCATCATATACCACTCTGGGCATAAATGTGTCCATAGCAAAGGACATTTATCCAGCCAAAGCTCAGAAAAGTTTCACTTTCTAGAGGTTGATGCACATGGGCACCATCGTACCTCATCTCCTTGAGGATATTTTCTAGAACAACCTCCAGGAGTTGCGTAGTTGGCCAGAGAGGCTGTGCAGCAAGTTCCCCGTGATGGCACCTCTGATTGTGTACAAGGATTCACTAGAAGGTCTCTGAGCAACTCTATGGTTACTCTGTTCTACCGGAGCCTTCACAAGTGTTATAATGTTATAATGGTAAGGGGACACTGCAATTTGTCATCATTTGAACTGGACAACACAAGTGTAAGGTGTCATAGTATGATCTGCTTATTGTATTGTTAAGGACACTATCTTGTTACATAATGAGAACTGTGGCACAATATGAAATGGAGGCACTATAGTGTGACATAATATGAACTGGGGACACTGTATGTCATATTGTGAATTGGGGATATTGTATGGCATAATGTGTACTGGCCGCCCTATTACGTGACATCATGTAAACTAAGGAAACAGTACGATAGTTCATAAAATAAACTAGGGCACTACTATACGGCATAATATTAACTAGGGCACTATTATACTGCATAATATTAACTAGGGCACTCCTATACGGCATAATATTAACTAGGGCACTACTATACGGCATAATATTAACTAGGGCACTACTATACGGCATAATATTAACTAGGGCACTACTATACGGCATAATATTAACTAGGGCACTACTTTACGGCATAATATTAACTAGGGCACTACTATACAGCATAATATTAACTAGGGCAGTACTATATGGCATAATTTTAACTAGGGCACTACTATACGGCATAATATTAACTAGGGCACTACTATACGGCATAATATTAACTAGGGGAGTACTATATGGCATAATATTAACTAGGGCAGTACTATACGGCATAATATTAACTAGGGCAGTACTATACGGCATAATATTAACTAGGGCAGAACTATACGGCATAATATTAACTAGGGCACTACTATACGGCATAATATTAACTAGGGCACTACTATACGGCATAATATTAACTAGGGCACTACTATGATTTAGAAAATGACCTACAGCATATTATGGGGCCTACATTTATTACCTGCTGTGGAGAGGTGTCTCAAGAATCACTGGGACAGGTGACCCTTCAATATTTTGCTATGGGGCTCACAAAGTTCTAATGTGACGCACTGTTTGTTATATCTCTTTTAGATAGCGAATAACCCGGCAATTAGCGGGAATTTGAAGCGCCGGGTTATTTGGCCGCATGCTGTCAGACCGTCATTGACTATTATGTACAATAAGTAACAATTGGATGAACTGTAGTTAATATGGTGATAATGCTGACACACTAATACGTTTTCAGGGCCAGATTAAGGTCTGTGGGGGCCCTGGACAATAAAAATAAAAATTGTGCCCCCTCCCGGCTGCACATATGCTGGAAACGTGTAGAGCGGTGTATCACCGCGCTCCCTCCCCCCCCAGCCCAGTATGGATACAGGGTGTTACCTGGGCAGCGTGGTCCATGCAGCGCTGTGGAGGCAGTGGGGTCCCAGCGGCAGATGGGCAGTGGCGGGGTCCCTGCAGCAGATGGGAATTCCCAACCGCCGCAGGGACCCCGCCACTGACTGTCCAGCCGCCACAGGGACCCCCTGCCTGCCTCACACTGCCCTGACCCCAGAGAACCGATGACCCCGCTGTCTGCCACCCACCCACCACAGACTGTAGTGTAGGGGCCCCTGATGTGCGGGGGCCCCGGGGCGACCACCCCTGTCACCCTGTGTTCTGACACTGGTTAATAATCTATCTATATCTATATTAATAGTCACGTGGTAGTAGACCAATAAAACAAAAATAGAAAACCACATACTCTGAGGGCATTTTACTAAGATGGGGGTTCTATTCCACATGGGAGGTTGCTATAGGCAACCAATCAGAATCTACCTATTATCTTCGAGATGGTGCTAAATAAACAAGAAGTAGCTTCTGATTGGTTGCCCATAGCAACACCCCATGTGAAATAGAAATCCCATCTTAGTAAATTTCCCCCACAGTGTCTGATCTTATAAATGCCGGTTTCTATATGTATTGGTGCACAGGAGATAGGAGAACATAGCGGGATCCCCATGTATGGAATGTATACTTCTTGATGAACCCAGGCAGATTGGGGCATTCGATTTGTCAGCTGAGGAGAATCAGATGTTCCCCTTGTCCTCTGCCTATGGGAACTCTATAATAAAATACATTTTTCCCATTCATGTAGATGAGAGCTGTAAAACGACAGGACCTAGTTGTCACACCAGGGGTCTGAGTCGATGAGACAAAGACCTCTGGTGGGGGTCTGGATCGGCATTGAAACCGGGCAGGCTGTAGGGAACCCCTGTGCATTTGAAAAAGCTGTCCCTGCATGACAGCGAAACGCGTCAGAAGTGGCTATACTCATCTGCCCCTAACTGCCACTTCACACAATTGCACCTTGCACTTTATTCCGGGATCCAACCAGCCGCCCCTACCAGTGGACCGTGTCCTGCTATTACAGTTTTACAAGTGGACTTTTTCCTCATCTTCCAACTACAAAGGGATGACACAGCTAAAAGGATTTAAAGATCACCCAGAGGAACCCACCAAAGAACTGCATTGGTAATTATATCCTACCATCTAACATCTGAAGTGGCCCAATGGGCAGTGAGCATTGTTTTTAACATTGTTTATTTTAACCTATGTAAAATTTATGTGTACCATTAAATGTTATTTTTATCTATAATATCCTCATTGGTTTGGCGCTACCTTTTCTACCTATTTTTCTTCCCTTTTGGGACCCACTCAGTCCCAACGGTAGCTGCTTCACAAAACACCCCATGCCAGCGCCCATTGAGCTACTCAGTAGCTCCAGCCCTTTCTTCTAACCCCCGTGCATAGACTTTGTATAGTATATACTAACTATATATATATATATATATATATATATATATATATATATATATATATAGTGCACCCAGAGGCAGTAAACAGTCAAATGTAAAATACAACCAGATTTATTGGCAGAAGGTTGTAACAGGTAAATGCAGGTAAAGTGTGCAAGATGGTATGAGACAGTCACAGCAATGGCAATACTTTACAATGATGAAATGTAGATGGATCGATGGTGGAACATCGGATGCAGATTGGGTTGATGTATCCGGAGTATCGGACTGTAGCTGTAGATCTGTATCCGGAATATCGGACTGGATCAATGGAAACGTGGAATCTGGAATATCGGAAGGGACTGGAACGATGGTGGAACATCGGATGGGAATAGCATCCCGGAGCTAGGCAGATACCTGCTTGAGGTGAGTCTGGGAGACAGTGGTGGCTCACAGGTGATGATACACTGGACACTCACAGGCCAGTAGCGCACGCAGGGGGGTTTCTGAGTACCCAGAAACCCCCCCAGGAGTCTAAGGGTCCTAGACCGAAAGGTGAGGTTCCCCTCTTTCCATGGGTACAAGAATTTTAAAAATCGACCCTTGGGAACCGGAGATATCTGACTTCAAAGCAGTGGTCCCCATCCAAGCCTATTAATTGCTCTTCCCAGTCAGATATTTCAGGTTCTGTCTGACTTAGGGCGGTATTCAATGAGCCTGATTCGCCAGGTTTTTATGGCGAATTTGTGCTGTTTGGCGAATTTCTGTCAAAAACGGTGAATCACCCTATTCAATGACCACATGGCGAATACATTTCTAGGTTTTTTTCACCATGATTCACCGAGTAGCAATCGCTATCTTTTTATGGTGAAGTGGAATGTGAACTTTTAAAATAAAGTGTTTTGTTTTTTACATTTGGTGTCAAAAAATCAGGAATTTTATTCTGAGGAGGGGCATGCTATTTTTATTCATGTGCTGTAAGCACATGAATATATATTTAATTTTAAAAATAATATTATTTTTTTTTATTATTTTTTACACAGCATCCAGCAGGTGGCGCCAGAGCGGAGCCGCTCATTACATATTCATATATTCACTGCACGATCATTTTGATCGTGTGTAGTGAATATACGCTCGCCTGCTGACACCCCCGGGGGGGCAGCCTGTGCTGCCTGGCACCCGGGGAGCACACCTAACCCCCCACAAAGGTCTGGGCTAGGCAGAGAGACTTCCATCTCTCTGCCTGGCACCGTCCTGAGGCTCCCTGCGGCAATCGCCGCAGGAGCTCATATTCGCCAGTCAGGGGCTCGCTGCCCCTGACTCGTTGAATACCGGAGCCCGCCGGCTCCGGAACGTGGCGAATGTGCAGCGAATCCAAAAAAGGATTCGCTGCACCTCGCAGGTATTCACATTGAATACCGCCATTCAGTAGCGCACGCAGGGGGGGTTTCTGAGTACCCAGAAACCCCCCCAGGAGTCTAAGGGCCCTAGGATGAAAGCTGAGGGTCCCCTCTTTCCATCAGTACAAGAATTTTAAAAATCGGCCCTTGGGAACCAGAGATATCTGACTTCAAACAGTGGTCCCCATCCAAGCCTGTTAATTGCTCTTCCCAGTCAGATATTTCAGGTTCTGTCTGACGTAGAGTTTTTATGAGGCTATATTCCAAAAGCTGGGTCTCTATCCCTTTGATGGACACTAGTAGCTTGTCTCTACTGTTCCCAGAACCAGAGACATCAGCCTTCCAGCAGCGGGTTACTGCTCCAGCTCCACACACCTGGTATGTAGTTTTATATACTCGTTGGCAGATTGCTCTGCCTCCTGAACTCTGATCCCCTAGTCCAGAATACCATTTGGTAGGTGGGATCCTCTAGTTTTTATTTCCATTAAAATCTAAGAAATATATTTTCGGAAACTGGAGATATCTGCAGTCAAGCAAGCTGTCCTCCCACCAGAAAATTATGAATAATAAGCCCACTCCACTATATATATTTATTTTTATTATTATTTATATACATTTGGTCGATCTATAATACTTTAACTGACCTGGCTTTGCTTCGCCCCTCTGGAAACCCCCTTCTGAAAATCCTGCGTTTGCCACTGCCATTAGAGTTTTTCTGAGGATATATTCCAAAATCTGGGACTCTCCCCCTTTGAATGACACTAGTAGTTTGTCTCTACTGAACCAGAGATATCAGCCTTCCAGCAGCTTGTTACTGCTCCAGCTCCACACACCTGGTATGTAGTTTTATATTCTCGTTGGCGGATTGCTCTACCTCCTGAACTCTGATCCCCTAGTCCCCAATACCATTTGGTAGGTGGGATTCTCTCATTTTTAATTCCATTAAAATCTAAGCAATATATTTCCGGGAACTGGAGATATCTGCAGTCAAGCAAGCTGTCCTCCCACCAGAAAATTATGAATACTAACCCACTCCACTATACACCCCTCCTCTGCATATTAAACATCCTCTACCACCCTTGAAGTTATGTATCAGGGCCCCTTCATTCAGCCCAATGCCCCCTTCTCCCACCCCATCTCCCACCATCTTTGCAGTAAAGGGGTAATTAGCGGAAATTACTGATCCACGCCCTACATGCTTAGCGGTTGATATAATACCCCCTACCACCCGCGGGACATCAAAGCTTCCCCCACCCCTACCGCTGGAGGATAGGTAGGGGCCCGAATACATTGCTATGCCCAGGGGTCTACACTGCTGTTGACGCCCCTGTATGTATATATGTGTGTGTATGTATGTGTATGTATGTTTGTGTGTGTGTGTATATATATATATATATATATATATATATTAATATTATTTATTTTTTTATTATTACTTATATACATTTGGTCTATCTATAATACTTTAACTGACCCGGCATATAAAGGGTCACCTAAGTGTCCATCTCCGTGCTTTGCTACGCCCCTCTGGAAACCCCCTTCTGAAAATTCTGCGTTTGCCCCTGCAGGCGATGGTAACCTGGACACTCACAGGTGATGATACCCTGGACACTCACAGGCGATGGTAACCTGGACACTCACAGGCGATGGTAACCTGGACACTCACAGGTGATGATACCCTGGACACTCACAGTCGATGGTAACCTGGACACTCACAGGAGATGGTAACCTGGAGAATACACTGCAGCAGGGGAAAGACAAACACCAGCAGGAGACACTTGCATGCATGGATGACAAATGAAGCACTAGCAATGTGCAGGCGTCCTCCTAGAACCTTTATACCTGAAGGTGGGAGGAGACGGCCGGCTAATGACCAATAACGAGTGCAGCTGTAGTGAGCTGAGGCATCAGGCCTGGCTGCACAGCTGCAGCATTAGGCAATCACTGGAAAGACTGTGGGGAGACACTTGAAGGTAATAATAATGTTTGTTTTACCCGGATCGTGCCACCAGTCATGGCAGAGGAAGAACATTCTCCCTAGGTAACATCGTTACGTCTTCATATGAAAGGTTTTTGAGCTGCAACAATTGAACCATTTGAATTTACTGACATGATTCAGCAGTGACTGTATGGGCTTTACAGTGACCCAGACATTGCAAATACCAATTATTCTAACTCCAGTGTCATATTGATGTCTTCGGGCTGGATGTTCATCCTTTGTAAGGAGGCTTCTATACTACGTTATTATGGGATTTTGTTAGGGAAATACCAATGGTGAATTATAAGATTGTTCTAATGCTTCACCAGGTCTTCACCTATTGCCATCCACCTATCCTGTACGGCTCATAAACACAGCACACTGGTACGCGGATGCTCACAGGTCTGCAGGCTCCACATAGGGGGTGATTCAGATTGTTGCGGTCTGAATTCGCTCCCCCCCCCCCCCGGTCGATGGTTAGGGTTTGCGAAAACCCCCGGAGCGAATGCCTTTGGCGAGTTGTACACTCGCAGGGGTATTCGCTTAATGGTGAGTAGGAAGGGGGTGGGCAGGGGGCAGGTGCAGAGGACGGCATTTTCTGGGCATGCCCACAAAAATGGCCATAGAACTGCTGGGCGTAGCCCTGCTGACGCCGGCGTGCCCATGCATCCTCGTTCGGACTATTCGGAGTCATGCAAAATAATACCCCTTTTACACCGAGGCAAAAAAGTTTTGCCTCATGGACCTGGGTCGGTGCCGATGTAAAAGGGGTACTGAAAAAAAAAATTGGTTGTTAAAAGAAGCACTTAGGAAAGGAGGTGTATGGTATGCCAGGAGAGAATACACGCCATGCAATACACCATCTAACCACTGGGGGTGAACACAAATTGGCACACTTATCTTTAGTGGTTGAAAGACACATGCTCATATATACTGTATACTGTATGTTTTCCAACTCTCATTTTATTACCTAGTGCACCTTGTGCCATGAGCATTGTTCAGCAAGAGCTCAACATCAGTTCCCACAGGGCTGTCACACAATGCTTGTCATACCTTACAAATTAACGCTGGCCACCAAGATCGCGCTACACAGTGATCGCTCACAGTAACTGAAGATGTCAGCCCAGGAACAAAGGTCAGCTTGCAATGAGCAGATTGTGCGTCTCCGACACACAATACAGTACCTTTGGCTAACTGAAAATGACAGTGAAGAGAGGTTAGACATGGATCACAATAAGGAAGAAAACAAACATAACACTCGGTGACATCACAATCAGAGGCGTAGCGTGGAGCCATGACACCCGGAGCAAGCTCATGTCACCATTACCCCTCCCCCCCATGCTTCCATACACACACACACACAAACTGTCCCCAACAGGAGAAAAATTGCACAATAGCCCCCACAGGGGATAAAAACTTTGGTGGATCATGATCATTTGATGAAATTTGCTATATTATAATAATAATAATAATAATAATAATATATAAAACACTGATGATGTTATAGAAATGAAAAAATAAATGGTAGAAGTCTTAGTAAATCTTTATATATGGCACTGTATATGTCTATTTTAAAAATGTTTCTAATACAATGCATGCTTATACTACCCCACAACACTAAAATCAGATGTTGCTTTTCCTAAAATTTATTGCCCATGCATCAAATTACAAATGAAGTCTGTCGCGCCATACTGTCACAAGCTACTGTAGGCACCTCCACCCAAGCATTGACTTCTGCGGTTATTCTATGTCTCCAAGCTGCACTAGAATCTAACCGCCTGTACAGCAATGGTTTGGTAGAGTAATGTACAAACCAGAAGAATTATATTTTACCCAGTCACAATTCCAATGGCTTAACAAGTAGCATGGTTTATTGATAAGAGGAGGCCCGGCTGTGATCACTGTTACACTGCCCCCCCCCCCCCCCAAAAAGGTTAAATGTTACAAATTGTGATTTCGTCTTACTTACCATCATATTCTCTGAACTACAGGAACAAGTAATATTTACCAGTATAAAAATCTTCTCACCACTTTTGAGAATATATAACTTTATATTATTGAATTTACTGGGCTCTGACATCAAGCCCATCCCCCACTTTGAGAAAATGCTTCATTTTGTAGGTCTGCATGAGGGGGAGGAGCTAAAATGACATTAATCGCATCATTTTATCTGGGGCCCTTTCTGCTGGCACATCATAATATCCCTATCCTCCCTGCTTCTTCAGGGTGGGTGCAGGATGAGGAAGATCTACCTGCTCTTCCATTGGTTCAGGGGTGACGTGATACGCCTAAAATAGGTTTCTGTTCCCCTTTTGCACCGTGCATTGGATACACATCCATGACACTCCCACAAGTCTACTTTCTCTTGCCATAACACACAAGTTCCAACCTACTTGTCACATCCACCATGGCTGTCACCCAAGTCCCCTGTGCTGTGCCCAGCCCTAGGTCCTCTATCAGCATACCTCACACTGTGGCGCTCACCGCTGCTCTTGTCCCTTGTCCTGGTGGGGTGCATGTCTCCACACTGTCACCGCGTGGTGACAGTGGTACTGTGTGCTCCGGTGCCATGCAGGGCATGAGTGGCGTGAGACACGAATCGCCATGTGTGTTTGTGCCTGGTTAGGCCTCTGACTAAACGCCGGCAACTGCGCAGCTGCACACGCTCACTGCCGGCTGGATTCTGTCGCCTCCGCTGGCGGCCGCCATCTTCTAGGATTCCTCAGCCTGTACTGTGCAGCTCCGCCTCTCCCTGTCAAAGGCTATCCAATAGCCGCGCAGCTCACTCCTTAAGTACTGACTGGCCGGGCAAGACCGGCAGTCAGTACAATGATGTCTATGCCTAAGCATCATTGATCCCTCCTGGCTCTGTAGTACTCGCTACAATCCTGTGCCTCCGGTGAAGTGTTCTACTCCTGCTGATCGTCTCACTGCTCTCCCTGTGCACCACAGAACCTGCTGCCGCCAATACGGACTGGATAAGGTTAGCCCCCAAAGGGGTTTTATCTTTATTCTCATTCCCGATGGTTATTATCCGCGGTCAATCCTGATTGCAGCCACGGTCTAATCCAGCAAGGACATCAGACTTCATCACTTAAGCTGGGTACACATATGTACAATCGTCGGGCCGTTCTTCCGTTCTGGGGACGAACGGCCGTTCGATTGTATATGTATGTACGCAGTCCCGATTCCTTCTGTGAGATCGATAAACGGCCAAAAACGGTTGGTCGGTCGAAGGTTCTTTGCTGCTTAAAAATCACCCGACAGGACGGCTACATATCGGAACAAAAGTGCCGTGTGTACGCACGTTCGATCGATATGCAGGCCGTTCCTGCGATCATACTACCAAAACCTGAACGCCCATCTGGGCGTAGACTAGCTGCGTCATCCCTCCAACAGCGCAGCATGTAAACAACAGGAAGTGTTCACCCATCCCTCGTTATTAGCCCTGCCATGTAAAATAATCGTTGAAATCTGTATGCATTCATTAACATGACTATTGACAGCATCTCAATAGGGATTATATAGAGATAGATAGATAGATAGATAGATAGATAGATATACCATGATCTGCTGTTCACATTATGACCAAGCCTTTTAAAAAATACTGAACCTGGACAAAATTTTAAACAATGTTTTTATTGACATAAATGAAGTGTCATATACAGGTCCCATCATGAACACCCACCCTCTCCAAGCCAAAAAACAACAAACACCTTGGAACATGGTGGTGTATGTAGTGGAAAGCGGTCCCACGGCAGCAACGCATCACATGGGAACATCCCGGCCTGTTCTCATGTGATGCATTGCTGCCATGGGACTGCTTCCCATGACATACACCACTATATTTTTGCGCACAGCAGTGTCACATACAGGTCCCATCATGAACACCCACCCACCCTCACCAAACCAAAAAAACCAACAAACAATTTGGAACATGGTGGTGTATGTAGTGGAAAGCGGTCCCACGGCTTATTCTTTATTCCAATCCTTTAACCAACCTTCCAGTCGTTCAACCAATCCTCTAATCATTCAACCAATCTTTCAATCCTTCAACCAACCATCCAATCCTTCAACCAATATTCCCATCCTTCAACCAATCATCCAATCCTTCAACCAATCAACCAATCCTTCAACCAATCATCCAATCCTTCAACCAATCATCCAATCCTTCAGCCAATTCTTCAATTCTTTAACCAATCCTCCAATATTCTTTCCAAGTACCAAGCATCATCATATTCTACAATAAAGTATTGGACTACTGACTTTTATCATTACATAATCTACAGTATACTATTTGTGCCACCATTACAAACTTGTATCGCAGTATCTTTATTAAACCAGATTTATTTTATCTCATTGCTTCACTCCCCTCTGTCGTTGATGCAACAACCTTATATTAAAGCACCCAGCCTCCGTTACACTCCAGCTGGTGCTTCACAAAACATGACACTACTCAGAATAGTACGGACGGACACATGCCCAAATACATAAATTCGCATCTGAACATACGCTGTATGCAGAATATAAAACCGCAGTGTTTGGATGAAGAAATGGGGAAAAGTTTAAACCACTAATTTCTTCATCCAAATACAGCGGCACACTTAGGAATGGATCCTAGCTATCATTTGTTATAGGTGTTGTGGCAATTCTCTGTGATGTTTTTATCATTTGTTTTATGTATGTTTATGTGCACCATTACATGTGTATTGCATTTTTAAACTCCTAATTGGTATATTACACTTTTTTCTTTTCTTCTTTTCCATGTATATAGGGATCTACTCCATCCCTTAAGTAGCTGCTTGTCAAACCCACCCCCTGCCAGTGCCCAATCAGCTACCTAGGTAGCCCACTGTTTTTTTCCCCAGTTTGGCTGTACCCTGGGGCGTTGTGTCATGAGTTGCACGCCTGCCTATTGTCACGCACAAATTTATATTTATTTTTTATATTCCTGTTTCTGTTAACGTTATGGTAAGTGCAAACTGAGCTTCAAAATAGAATGTCTGTATAATAAATGGATGGCCTTCCTGATATGTTGGTGTGTAAAGATCACCCGCCTACGAATCCGTTAGTCATTGATTTCTTTTTTCTCTATTGCTGATGCCTTTTTAGTGATCTTTCTTGTGACTCCTCCATCTTTTAGGAATTGAACCTCTCTGGATCAATAAACCTTCCTTTCCCAAACTTCCTGACAGAAGATGGATATGAGAAGTCCCCTGAAGAGCTGCAATGCCTGTTCCAGGAGAAGGGCATTGATTTGTCATGTCCACTAGTGGCAACGTGTGGCTCTGGAGTCACTGCTTGCCGTACACCTCTAGCCCAACATTTTTACTTTGCGGCACTCTAAATAAGATTTTAAAATTGCCAAGGCACACCATGAGATCCCCACAGGGCAAAACACATTGGTCCCCACAGGAAAAAAACAATCACACTGGTCCCCACAGGTAACAAAATAAAATACATTGGCCTTTTACATGATATGTAAATAAAATGTAAACAGTAAATAAAAGTTGATCTGGGGGCACACTTGAGAACAGCTCAATGCACACTAGTGTGCCGTGGCACAGGGGTTGAAAAACACCGCTGTGGTAAAGAAGACACTGCCCTATATGATGGCTGCACGGTGGAGTGGTACATGCCTGCTAAGCCTGAAGATGTGTCAGAGGGTAGAGGGAAGACCTTATAAGTGTCCTGTGCCCTACTGATGACCTGAGAACAGCTTCATTGTTTTCTGAGCAGTGTGTTCCCATCTATAGACTCTCTTCTTCCCATAGTAACATTTCTGCTGTAATGCCTTATTTCCCTTACCTACAATATAGGTGTGTGCTCATGCTCATGATGGGAGTTTTATTATAACCTCTTAAGAAGCTCCGAAGTCCTGATCTTCTGTGACTTTTGCTGACTCACACAACATATCTCATAAGATGGCTGCTGTATACTGGATTGTCAGTGGATGCTTAACCATCGACCATTACTCTGATTGGGGTACGAGGTTGCCTGTAAAGGTGCGTGCACACGGGCATTTATCGCTGGCAATATGGTCGTTGATGGACTATATTGCCAGCGATTGGAGTGTGCACCGGCGATAAATTGCGCGCTCCCGTTTTTAGCCCCCTTACGATCGCTGGTCGCAGGAGCTTGCTCCTGTGACCAGCTGCTCCCCCGGCAGAGGTTCCCTGGCCAGAGATGGTGGCTGATGAAAAGGAGACACTGAGCAATATATCACCCCCGTGTGTACACAGCTCAAGTGTATGTGATCCTCAGCAGGGAAGCCCAAATCGGTGTAAATGGTGGAGGGAGTATTTTATTATTATTATTTTGATTGTGAAAAATATTACTAATATAAATTTATATTGTTGGAAGGGATTATTTTAATCTACAATACTCATACTAATACAATACTCGCATGCGATTTTTAACAGAAATGCATCCAAATGCATTGAAATTAGTATCAAACATGTTCAATGGCCCCCCAAATGTCATTTTTGAGGCTCTACCACCCCCACTATCAATGCGAACCTGAAGCGTGGCGAGCACAGCGAGCCCGCGAAGGGCGGCGGTACGCGTCCTATGACCTTTTCATACCACCACTATCCACGTCGGCGTGGAGTTGAGAATAGAAAGTGTGGCGAGCGCAGCGAGCCACCGAGCCCGAAGCGTGGCTTCACAGGTGTCCACCGAGCCCGAAGCGGGCTTCACAGGTGTCCGCGACCGCTCGCCACGCTTCAGGCTTGGTGGCTCGCTGCGCTTGCCACACTTTTTATTCTCAAATCCATGCCGACGTGGATAGTGGGGGTATGAAAAGGTCGTAGGACGCGTACCGCCGCCCCTCGCAGGCTCGCTGCGCTCGCCACGCTTCGGGTTCGCGTTGATAGTGGGGGTGGTACAGCCTGAAAAATGACATTTGGGGGCCATTGAACATGTTTGATACTAATTTTAATGCATTTGGATGCATTTCTGTTAAAAATCGCATGCGATGCGATCGCATGCGATTTTTAAAAAAAATGCTTAAAAACTGCAAAAATCGCATGCCATCGCATGCCACTACATATGGCATGTGATGGCATGCGATTGGAGCCGTGAAAGTACACAAGTACCTACCTTACTTACCATTTTGATTGTAATTTCAGACACATAAAGGTTTCTTCTACTTCTGTTTCCTCCCACGTTTTGTGTTTAGTGGGGACCGAGGTGTACTCGGACGTAGAGGAAAAAGTAAACAAAGGTCTGTGCGGGAACTTGAGAGGTATGTGTGTATCCATCTGCAAACTCAGAATATATAGAGTATTCTTTTGAATGTAGGTTAAGAGTCTGGAACTTGGACTTCCGGTTCCGGCTTGGATGTGAGAGGCCGCAGCTAGCGAGACCTCCGCTGCACCTCCGACGCCAACCCTCCTTTTACACCCCTGGGCAGCCCCGGAGACATCCAGCTGGCCCCGCCGGCATGCTGAGACATCCCCGCAGCCACTGACGCCACACGAGCGTGGCTCCAGCGCCGTTACCGGCGAGTCCCGCTGCACCGCACTGGACGCCAGACGCCAGCCGCGTGACATCGCGGGATGCCCCTGACACGGCGCACGGAGGATGTGACGGCCAGCAGGCTACCAGCCGCCTTCACCGTGATGCCAGAGGGAAGCACCCGGACCGCGCCCACATAGCATGAGCACAGCACAGCGTCTAAAATCACTCTGGTGAGTCATGCCACATGGCACCTGATGCCATATATCCCCTCTGCCCCAGCACACAGAGACAGACCCTGGCTGCCCTGAGGAACACTGTACACTATACATCCGATTGCATCGGAGCACAGCATAAACGTCTCAGTTTACCCAGAGCTGTGAGCCAGCAACAAGGGATACTGCAGACACAAAGATATCTACATTGAGGGCAGGGTGGTCTGGGAACCCCGGCAGTAATCTACATTATCGTGTACCAGTACCTGACAGATAAAAAACAGCGGGGTACACAGTAAACCCTCTATCAGACCCCTTATTCCAGCACCGGCGGTGGATGGAGAGATTTCTCTCTCCACAGATGCCGAGGGGGTCACACAAACAAGGGGAACAGAGGGCCAAGTCCAGCACCAGATCACAGTCACAGACTAGATCCAAGATGGCCGCCACACAGGATAAGCGGGGAAACACGGCGTCTCAGGTTCTGTTCTCCCAATACTCTGATACTACAGAGGGTCCACCTGTCACATACTCTAAAGTTGTTAAGGCCATACAAGAGACTATGGGACCCCTTATGGAGGCACAGGCTGCCAAATTCAACAGGTCTATAAAAGATGTCACAGCCCAGTTGAAACAGGTTGCGCAAATGCAACATACTACTGACTGCAGAGTGGGAGAACTTTTTCTCAATGTGGCCAATCTTAAGGGCTCCTCTTCCAGCCTCCAGCAAACCTGCTATGACCTGCAAAACAAGATCGACGATCTTGAAAACCGATCACGAAGAAATAATTTAAGGATTGTGGGCCTAGACGAAGCCATTAGGGGCCCCGACTTATAGAAGTTCTTACAAATCTCCCTGCCTGAAATGCTCTAGATCTCAGAACAATGCAGAGACATGGTGGTCGAACGAGCACACCGTTTGGGCCCGGCCCGCACCACGAGGGGGAACAGGCCGAGAGTCGTGATATTGCGGTGCTTGAATTATTTACATAAAGACGCTATATGGTCGGCCTCTAGGAGACACCGCGACCTGAAATGGAACGACACCAAGATATTCATTTTCCAGGACTATTCTGCAGAAGTCACCCGTGCCCGAAAGGAGTTCGCCCCAGTCTGCACAAAGCTGTTCAACGCCAAGAAAAAGTTTGCATTGCTCTACCCTGCCAGATTGAGACTGTTTGACGGAGACAAAGTCAAGGACTTCACATCTGCTGCTGACGCAGACCGCTATCTTGCTGAGCAGGCTGAATCTGCCGAGGCTGGCCTTGATCTTCAAGAGGCACCTGATCCTACAGAATGAATAGGATGAGTAATATTGCAATATCGCAGGTTGGGGAGGGATGGTGGAGGATATACCTTGGGAAGTCACCTTACTCTGTAGTAATGTCTTATGCCTCAAATGCTTTATATGTATATCTTTAATTTTGAGTTTGGGAGCCATTGTAGGCTGGCAGCCATTGAAACAATTCATGCATGCCACACAATTCTCATAGATATTGACACTGAGGTTGTAATTACACAAAATCCGAACTGATGCTCCTCACAGGCCCCAATGACTCATCCACCCTGGGTTCCCCACTAGCCCTGTTCTCAATTGTAAAACACACAATGAAGTATTTGGGCATCCGTATACCCCACTCCGTGTCCGAGATTTACTCGGCTAATTTCCGACCAGTAATGGCGGAGATTTCTGCACTCCTCCATAGATGGACCATCCTCCCACTCTCGACGATGGGAAGGGCAGCGGTCATTAAAAGCATTGCATTCCCTAAACTAGCTTATCTGCTCCAAATGATACCATTATCCCTCTCCAGGCATGACTGCTCCATTGTTAACACTGTTTTCTCTAAATTCTTATGGGCTGGCAAGAATCCGAAAGTGGCATATGCGAAATTACAACTCCCCCGAGCTGAAGGTGGGCTTAATATCCCCGACCCTGCACTATTCAGCAGAGCAGTTTGCTTCCGCTATATAACGGACTGGTTCTGGCAACACTCTATCTTTACTAATCGCTCTTTAGAAGAAGCATTGTTTCCCCATATTCGCCGACAGCACTATTACACTCTCCTAGAGGAATGATCAGGCAGGATATATTTAACAACATTTTATTTAAAGACACATACAGAGCATGGTTATACACAAATAAAACACTGAAAAGATCCCCCCAGGTCTCTCGCTTTATAACACTCTGGGGCAATCCCAGGTTTACTCCTGGATTGGATAACCCCCAGTTCTTGGTTTGGAGGAAAGCTGGTTTGGCTGCAATCAGGGATGTTTATGATCCGAGGGGTCACCTTCGGTCTTTTGCAGATCTAAGAGAAGAATATCAGTTACCACAAAGCCATTTCTACATGTTTTTACAAATACGGCACATGATTCAGTCCCTGCCCCCGGCTGGCCCGGAGGGAGCGGAAACTGACTCAATTAACACCATTATGACGCTGGCTCATACTGGGATTTATAGGCTGAGGTACTATTATGTGGAGGCAGGGGTTACAGGGGGGGAAAAGAAATGGAATCGAACATTAACAGCCTGGAAATCAGATATTCCATCAATGCCAGAATGCAAGGTAGTCCTGAAACACTGCCAACAGACTATGAAACACCTTCATTCGGCATCTCTCCAGGAAGTACACTGGAAAGTAATGCACAGGGCTTACGTAGCCCCAATACAGAGGGCTCATATGATACCTGGGGAGCCAGACTCCTGCGTTAAATGCGGGCAGAGACGAGCTACCTTTTTTCACAACCTTTGGCAGTGCGGCAGGATAGCTACGTATTGGAATAGGCTGATAGCATTCATAAATAGCACCTTCCACCTAAAGGTAATAAAAAACCCTACGGCATGCCTGTTGCTGGTAATGGTGGACTGGGATTGGGGGGGGGGTAGGAAAAAAGCCCTATTACTGGTCATGACAGCAATCCTGGGCATAGCAAAGAGATTAATTATGACACACTGGATAAAAAAATCAGCCTCTTCAATAATGGAAACAAAAAACGCAATCCTAACTACCTTGTATATGGAAAGACAGGCCACCTTACCTGACGTTGAGTCAGGAGTAATGCGGTTCTATAAGAAATGGGGACCTTATATTGAGACCCTGCCTAGCACTACCCAAACGCATATTTTACGCCTCTATGAAAACACCTCATGGTATATGGTACGACAACTGAGCTCTTCATGAGAATCCGTATAGAGGTAACTGATTGGAGAGAAAGCCTATAACCCACATGCAGTATATAACACCACCACTGGACCTTCTTTCGGAAGCTTGAAATAGATATCTCACTACCTATCCCTCCCCGTACCTTTCCTTTGTCTTGTCTGACCTGTTTAGTTTACTTTCTACTTTTGATATTAATGGGATGATTTGATAAGTGATGCAGTACAATGGTGAATTACTTGACCTAAAGGCTAATAGTCACTCTCAGAAGTGACTTACAATTGAAGGACTTTTGTACATCCGCACTAATCATGATAAGGCCACCATATGAATGCATCATGTGTGATTTACAGGTTTATAGCTTTATACATTCTCATGTTTCTTATTACTTTTTCTCTTATATTTATGTTTGTCTGTAATTTTTTGAAAAAATGAAAAATATGGTCACCCTGCGTGGTGTACTTCTGTCAAACAAGGAAAGAATTGTCGCCTTGATGTAAAGAAATATACTTTGTGACCATTTCAATAAAACGTTTTTGAAAAAAAAAAGAGTCTGGAACTTGCCTGCATTCGTGAATTCCCACCATCAGTTCATCTACTGTGAGGAAGCAGAATGATCGAACCATTATTACAATTTAAAATGTTATTGTTACACGCCGCCGTCCGGTATCTCCAGTACCCGGACGGTCGGCGGATGGAGAGCGGGGCTGCGAGGCTGGTGACGCTGCTCGGCAGCGTTCCAAGCCTCCCTCTCAGCTCGGGCGTCGGGGCGTTGCTAGGCAACGTCCCCGAACTTCCGCCCGGCAGCAGCACCCGTACGGCGCGCCTGACGTCATGCAGGCGGCGCCAAATTCAAATAAGAAGCCGGCGTCTGCTGGGCACAGACGCCGGTTATAGCGTTTCTATACGCCTGCCCGGTCCCTGGCATTCTCCAGCGCTCTCCAGCCCTCCTGGGTCCCTTCCTGGAAGATCTCCAGTCTCCCTGCCTGCCTATCGCTGGAGGTCAGCGTCTCAGCCTTCTCCTGTGACCTGTGCAGCTTCTCTGCAGATCTTGGGGGTCAAGTAAGTGCTCCTTTGGAGCCTGGTTTATTCTGTGGAGCCTCCGAGCTCCTTTGTCTCTGATCTGCCTGTGCCCATACTGGTTCCGCTCCCCTGCTGGGGCATCGGACCTGCCCCGCCGTGGGCCTAATTCAGAACCTGACTCCATCTGTATTTTACCCTTGTTCTTGCCTTCTCTTTCCTGTCCGTCCTAGGCAGGGCCTTCCCTGCCTTTCCACTCCTGCTTGGGGGTTTTGGGGATTCACTGTCTTGCATTATATTGTATTCTTTTGGAGATTCCCCGTTAAGTTCTCCTGGTGTCTGCGACTGGGTCGTATTCCCGTTATTGGCCTGGTGCCGGCAGACAGGGGTTACCTTTCAGTCAGGCCCGGTAGTTAGTATTTCCTTTTGAGTTACCCCTGACGATCACTTCTCCTTTGTCCATTCATAGACCTAGCTGCATCGGGGTTGGAGCGGGCCTAACTCGCTCCTTCGAACGCGGCGGCCACAGGTGAAGCCTAGCTCCCGCAGGGATTGGTCATCTGCCCGGGGTACTCAACAGAGTTAGTATAGGGTTCGCTGTGGCCGTCCTAACCGGCGGTCCCGGCTGCGGGCTCACGCCTAACTTCCCATTCCCGGTTCCAGGTTACCATCACCCTGTGCCTAACGGCAAGCGTAACATTATAACCGGCCAAACAGGTTATATAAAGGAGGTTTATATAACAAATTTCTGGTTTTGAATTGCCGTGGGTGTACTATGAATCCCACTCCTCAGACGTTCTCGGATCAAATCCAGGGGTTAACCCAAATGGTCCGGGATCTGTCCCTTAAGGTAAACTCCCAGGAGCAGAGGGTGCGTCCTCCAGAGTCAGGGGTATTAGAACCCAAGATGAACCTGCCCGATCGGTTCTCTGGGGATCGGAGGGCTTTTTTCAACTTTAGGGAGAGTTGTAAGTTGTATTTCAGACTTCGACCCCAATCCTCTGGTTCAGAGTCGCAATGGGTAGGCCTGGTGATATCTTTATTACAGGGGGACCCGCAGACCTGGGCCTTTGGGCTTCCCTCTGACAGTCCGGTCTTATCCTCGGTTGACAACTTTTTTAGTTCTTTAGGGTTGCTGTATGATGACCCTGATAGAGAGGCTTCCGCGGAGACTCACCTGCGAGCCCTTAAACAAGGGAAGAACCCCGCGGAAGTATATTGTACAGAATTCCGTCGTTGGTCGAATGATTGCGGTTGGAATGACCCTGCTTTACGGAGTCAGTTCCGCTGTGGCCTGTCTGACATCATCAAGGATAGCCTTATCCAGTATCCTGTACCTAGTTCCCTTGACAAACTGATGGAACTGGCTATCAAGATTGACCGTCGTCTCCGGGAGCGGAGGTCAGAGCAGGGTGCTCAAGCTCGGTCTCTTCCCTATGTTCCTCTCGTTCCGGAGGAGATGGACGAGCCCATGCAAATTGGGGCGACTCGTATCTCTCCAGAGGAGAGAACTCGTAGGTTGGTTACAGGTCTTTGTTTATATTGTGGCAATAAAGGTCATGTCCTTAAGAACTGTCCCAATAGGCCAGTAAAAGCCTTGGCCAGGTGAACGAGGAGAGGGTTCACTTAGGCCTGCAATTATTTTCCTCTCACGATTCTGTATTAGTGCCATGTAGCATTTCTTTTCAGGAACATCAGTTTTCCGGTTCTGCATTTATTGACAGTGGTGCAGCCGGAAATTTCCTGGATATCAGTTTAGCCCAGGAATTGGGCATTCCTCATTTAAAACTCCAAGGCCTGGTTACCCTTCGGGGTTTGGATGGGAATATCCTGTCCAATGGGGCTATTTCTTTTCAGACTCCCTCAGTCTCGATGACTGTTGGATTATTCCATAGGGAGCATATTTCTTTTTTGTTAACTTCTTGTCCTCTTGTTCCCATAGTTTTGGGTTATCCTTGGTTAGTTAAACATAATCCCATTATTGACTGGAGTTCGGCGCAGATTGCCCAGTGGAGTCCTTACTGTAAACAGCATTGTCTTCATACGTCGGCCTTGGTGGCTTCCGTCTCCCTCTCTGGGATACCTTCCCCTTATCAGGACTTTGCGGATGTTTTTTTCCAAAGGGAAAGCGGACAGTCTTCCGCCCCATCGTCCGTACGATTGTGCCATCAGGATAATTCCCAATTCTCCTTTACCCAAGGGTAGATTGTACGCCTTATCTATCCCAGAGACGAAGGCGATGGATGAATACATACAGGAGAGTCTCAAAAAAGGGTTTATCCGCCCGTCTAAGTCCCCTCTCAGTGCGGGGTTTTTTTTTGTGGCCAAGAAGGATGGTTCCTTAAGGCCTTGTATTGATTTTCGTGCCTTAAACAAAATCACGGTGAAGAACACCTATCCCCTTCCTTTAATTACGGTACTTTTTGACCAATTAAGATCCGCTACGGTTTTTTCCAAGATTGATCTCAGAGGGGCATACAATCTTATTAGGATCAAGGAAGGCGACGAGTGGAAAACAGCTTTCAGTACTCAGACGGGGCATTATGAGTACTTGGTTATGCCCTTTGGCCTCTCCAATGCGCCCGCTGTTTTTCAGGATTTTATCAATGATGTCCTTCGTGATTTTTTGGGCCACTTAGTAGTCGTTTATTTAGACGACATCTTGATTTTCTCACAAGACTTGAGATCACATAGAAGTCAGGTTCGGCAGGTCCTGCAAAGACTGAGAGAAAATCAGTTATTTGCCAAATTAGAAAAATGTGAGTTTGAAGTCACACAGGTTTCTTTTCTGGATTATATTATTTCTTCCCAGGGTTTTCAAATGGACCCCAAGAAACTTCAAGCAGTTGTGGATTGGGCCCGACCTACCAGTCTGAAGGCAATCCAACGTTTTCTTGGCTTCGCCAATTATTATAGACGTTTCATTGATTCTTTTTCTTCTATTGTTGCGCCATTGGTGGCTTTAACCAAAAAGGGTGCAGATCCATCTCAATGGTCTCCTCAGGTTGTGCAGGCCTTTGAATCCCTGAAGCAAGCGTTTGTCTCGGCCCCGGTTCTGAGGCATCCTGATCCTGACCTTCCCTTCATTGTGGAGGTGGACGCCTCTGAAGTCGGGGCGGGAGCAGTGTTATCCCAAAGGGATCCGAAATCATTGGATTTACATCCCTGTGCGTATATGTCCAGAAAATTTTCACAGGCAGAGGCCAACTATGATGTTGGAAACAGAGAATTGCTTGCCATCAAATGGGCCTTTGATGAGTGGCGCCATTGGTTGGAAGGAGCAATTCATCAGATTCTCGTTCTCACGGATCACAAGAATCTGCAATATATTGAGACAGCTAAGAGGCTTAACGCCCGACAGGCTCGTTGGGCGCTGTTTTTCATGCGCTTTAATTTTGTGATCTCTTACAGACCGGGCTCAAAGAACGCCAGAGCTGACGCACTGTCTCGGTGTTTTCTTCCCCAATTCGATGGCAAGGTCAGCAAGACTTCCATAGTGCCCACGTCTTGTATCCATGCAGGAGCCCAACAGACTCTGGAGGGTCTCATCCGTCAAGCGCAGGGTCAGGCGCCGGCCCAAACCCCCTCCAACAAGTTATTTGTTCCTCAATCTCTTAGACGCAGGGTCCTTTCTGAGTTTCATGATTCCAAATTGGCTGGGCATCCTGGGGTCTTCAAAACCTTGAAACTCCTTTCCCGTGTTGCTTGGTGGCCGGGTATGTCACGAGACACCCGGGAGTTTGTATTATCCTGCCAAGGTTGCGCTCAACATAAGGTCCCTAGGTCGCGGCCTGTCGGGGAACTTGTTCCTTTATCCATTCCTGTCAGACCCTGGTCACACTTGGCGATGGATTTTATTGTAGGATTACCTGTATCTGCTCATTGTCAGGTGGTTTGGGTCGTTATAGACAGGTTTTCTAAGATGGCGCACTTTGTGGCTTTGAGACAATTGCCATCAGCCAAGGAGTTGGTAACTCTGTTCCTGCAGCATATTTTTAGGTTACACGGTCTACCCTCAGATATTGTGTCCGATCGCGGTCCACAATTTGTGGCGCAGTTTTGGAGGCTCTTTTGCACTGCATTAAAAGTCAAGACCAGTCTGACTTCGGCTTTCCACCCACAGTCCAACGGACAAACTGAGCGATTGAACCAGTCTCTCAAACAATACCTGAGATGCTTTGTGTCCAAACTACAGAATGATTGGGCAAGTTTCTTACCGCTTGCTGAATTTGCATATAATAATGCTCATCATTCAGCCTCCAGGACCTCGCCATTCTTTGCAGTGTATGGGTTCCATCCGCGAGCCAACTCTTTAGGTCCTGAAGCGTCCGGCTCGGGTTCTTTGTCGGCCTCTCGGCTTAGAGTCATTTGGAGGAGTATTCATGTTGCTCTCAAGGAGGCCGCATTAAGGGAGAAAGTATCGGCAGACAGGTCCAGACGTCCTTGTCGTTTTAAGGTGGGTGACTGGGTCTGGCTTTCGACCCGTAACATCAAGCTTCACCAACCTTCAGCGAGGTTGGGGCCTCGATTTATCGGTCCCTTTCGGATCATTAAGAGGGTAAATCCGGTAGCCTTCCGCCTGTCTCTACCCAAATCCCTTAAGATTGCCAATACATTCCATGCCTCCCTGCTTAAGCCGGTGTTCTTTTCTCAAAAATTTCCTTGCAGAAGTGGCGCTGGATCCTCCCCAGTGATGGTGCAGGGACAACAGGAGTTCCCGGTAGAGAAAATTCTGGACTCCAAGTTCGTGAGAGGTTCTTTGCAGTTCTTGGTACACTGGAGAGGATTCGGTCCAGAGGAAAGGTCATGGGTTCCTGACAGGGATCTTCATGCACCCAACCTCAAAAGGATTTTTTTTCGGGAGTTCCCTGATAAACCTGGGGGTAAGGGTTTGTTAACCCTTCCTCAAGGGGGGGGGTACTGTTACACGCCGCCGTCCGGTATCTCCAGTACCCGGACGGTCGGCGGATGGAGAGCGGGGCTGCGAGGCTGGTGACGCTGCTCGGCAGCGTTCCAAGCCTCCCTCTCAGCTTGGGCGTCGGGGCGTTGCTAGGCAACGTCCCCGAACTTCCGCCCGGCAGCAGCACCCGTACGGCGCGCCTGACGTCATGCAGGCGGCGCCAAATTCAAATAAGAAGCCGGCGTCTGCTGGGCACAGACGCCGGTTATAGCGTTTCTATACGCCTGCCCGGTCCCTGGCATTCTCCAGCGCTCTCCAGCCCTCCTGGGTCCCTTCCTGGAAGATCTCCAGTCTCCCTGTCTGCCTATCGCTGGAGGTCAGCGTCTCAGCCTTCTCCTGTGACCTGTGCAGCTTCTCTGCAGATCTTGGGGGTCAAGTAAGTGCTCCTTTGGAGCCTGGTTTATTCTGTGGAGCCTCCGAGCTCCTTTGTCTCTGATCTGCCTGTGCCCATACTGGTTCCGCTCCCCTGCTGGGGCATCGGACCTGCCCCGCCGTGGGCCTAATTCAGAACCTGACTCCATCTGTATTTTACCCTTGTTCTTGCCTTCTCTTTCCTGTCCGTCCTAGGCAGGGCCTTCCCTGCCTTTCCACTCCTGCTTGGGGGTTTTGGGGATTCACTGTCTTGCATTATATTGTATTCTTTTGGAGATTCCCCGTTAAGTTCTCCTGGTGTCTGCGACTGGGTCGTATTCCCGTTATTGGCCTGGTGCCGGCAGACAGGGGTTGCCTTTCAGTCAGGCCCGGTAGTTAGTATTTCCTTTTGAGTTACCCCTGACGATCACTTCTCCTTTGTCCATTCATAGACCTAGCTGCATCGGGGTTGGAGCGGGCCTAACTCGCTCCTTCGAACGCGGCGGCCACAGGTGAAGCCTAGCTCCCGCAGGGATTGGTCATCTGCCCGGGGTACTCAACAGAGTTAGTATAGGGTTCGCTGTGGCCGTCCTAACCGGCGGTCCCGGCTGCGGGCTCACGCCTAACTTCCCATTCCCGGTTCCAGGTTACCATCACCCTGTGCCTAACGGCAAGCGTAACAGTTATTGTAAATTTTATTATGGATTGTATATATATATCCTATAAAAACCTTACACGGACCTTCGTTTACTTTTTCCTCTACGTCCGAGTACACCTTGTCCCCACTAGAAAGAAAACGTGGTAGGAAACAGAGGAAAAAGAAACCTTTATGTGTAAGTAAGGTATGCCCATTGTTCGTATCTATGCGTGTGAAGAGCACATTTAGGGGTAGAGTGGTGGAAGATAACGGTTTGGCATGATTGATTCACCAGACAAAGATACTGTTATGAACGTAGAGCACCTTTTTTTGGTGTGAGTACGGTACGAGGACAACGTATTTCAGACTTACATGATAAAAGACTGTTCAAAACGATCTTCATCATATATGTTCATCTGTTTATTTCATATATTCTTCTTGGAAGAACAATCCCGGAATCAATTAAATTTTCAGACGACTTAAACACAGAAGAAAACCATATAAGACTTTTGTGAGCGCACTTTTTTTATTTTGTTTTACCCTTTTTGTCCTTTTTTTAAAAATGTTACCTCAAAACACATATGATTCTTATTGCTTTGTAAGGATATGAATATGCCTATCCCAAGCATGTTTAAATCGCTCTACTGTATTTGCCTCTACCACCTCTGATGGGAGGCTATTCCACTTATCCACTACCCTTTGTGTGAAGTAATTCTTCCTCACAATTACCCTGAATCTTCCTCCCTTTAGTGTCAGTGCGTGTACTTGTGTTCTGCTGTTCCTCTTCCTGTAACTAATGTCTCCCACCTGTACCTTCCTCCCCCTAGTGTCAGTGCATGTCCTCGTGTTCTGCTGCTCCTCTTCCTGTGACTAATGTCTCCCACCTGTACCTTCCTCCCTCTATTGTCAGTGCATGTCCTCGTGTTCTGCTGCTCCTCTTCCTGTGACTAATGTCTCCCACCTGTACCTTCCTCCCCCTAGTGTCAGTGCATGTCCTCGTGTTCTGCTGCTCCTCTTCCTGTGACTAATGTCTCCCACCTGTACCTTCCTCCCTCCAGTGTCAGTGCATGTCCTCGTGTTCTACTGCTCCTCTTCCTGTGACTAATGTCTCCCACCTGTACATTCCTCCCGCTAGTGTCAGTGCATGTCCTCGTGTTCTGCTGCTCCTCTTCCTGTGACTAATGTCTCCCACCTGTACCTTCCTCCCTCTAGTGTCAGTGCGTGTCCTCGTGTTCTGCTGCTCCTCTTCCTGTGACTAATGTCTCCCACCTGTACCTTCCTCCCCCTAGTGTCAGTGCGTGTCCTCGTGTTCTGTTGCTCCTCTTCCTGTGAAGAATGTCTCCCACCTGTACCTTCCTCCCCCTAGTGTCAGTGCGTGTCCTCGTGTTCTGTTGCTCCTCTTCCTGTGGAGAATGTCTCCCACCTGTACCTTCCTCCCTCTAGTGTCAGTGCATGTCCCCGTGTTCTGCTGCTCCTCTTCCTGTGAAGAATGTCTCCCACCTGTACTTTGTTATAACCCCTGATATATGTGAAAGTTTCTATCATGTCCCCCCTTTCCCTTCTCTGCTCCAAAGTATACATATTTAGATCTTTTAGTCTTTCCTGGTACGTTTTGTGATGTAGGCCATGCACCATTTTAGTTGCTCTTCTTTGTATAGTCTCTAATGTATTTATATCCTTCTGGAGATATGGTCTCCAGAACTGAACACAATACTCTAGGTGAGGTCGTACCAATGACCTATACAGAGGCATTATTACTTCTTTCTTTCTACTGCTGATACCTCTGCCTATGCAACCAAGCATCTGACTTGCCTTCTTCATTGCTGTGTTACATTGCCTACCTGCTTTTAAGTCCCCTGAAATAGTGACACCTAGATCCCTCTCTTCCTCAGTAGTTTCCATTATAGTGCCATAATCCATTTATACTGTATTTAGTTTTTGGATTTTTGAGATGCAAGTGCATTCCGCATACATACATTCCTCCCTACACTAGAGGCAGAGGAGAAGGGACATCTGCATGTGCCGAAGGCACGCAGTCCTTAGCCATGTCCACCTGTTGACCTTCAGTGGTTGACTTAAATAGGGTCGACCTAGGGACCATATCCCACTGTTAACGCAGATATTAATAACCATGAGGCATTATTCAAATTAGTTAGTTTGCATATCATTAAATGGATTTCTACATTCGACTTAAAAACGCATTAAAACACGTAAGCTTACAGTCCACTTTCAAACATCATATATTGACAATCTGCAAAAACATAATAATGAATTCAAAAGATTGAATTACAATGTAAAATACAAAAAAAAGCCATATCAAATATTGAACATAGAACCTTAGGAAACACAAAGAGGATAAGTGACTGGTTTAAGTTTTAAAGATATTGTTTAGGTAAAACACGTTGTAATACTGTATGACAAACAGGGATTCTATTCACAGGTACATAGGCAAATGCTACTGCACAAAACCAAGTGTGGGCAAATCTGTTCCCCAAATATCTGATAATGCCGCTGCTTATGAGCGCTGTAAGCCGATTGGACCTTGGATACCGTACAAGTTTCAAGAATGGGAAGAAACGAAAGAGTGGATTACAGACAATGAGATTGATGCAGAGATGGCCTCAGTATCGCCTCGTAAGTGTAATTTGTGTTGAAAGCTGCAAATGCCACCCTTTGCTAAGCGCCAACTATCTGTAGACGCATGCTGGTTGGCATCAATGGCATATGCCAGGCGTACATCACATACACTTATGTCAAATTGCTCGTATGGTTTTTAACTATTTATATTATTGCAACGAACCTGATGTCCACACCAATAAAACTGCTAAAAAAACTAATCTATTGCTGTAGTAACAATCCCATGTCTTGTGTACAAAAAAAAGGTTTTGCTTAAACACTCGCAAAAGTATCGTATATGCCCAAGCAACGAGGAAACCACCAATCAGCGATTGCAGAGTTCTCTCTAATAACACACAATGGGCCTTATTCGGCATGGATCACTGATTACAGTATTTGCAAATCGGCTGATTATTGACTGACTGAGCATATATACCATACACATAGCGTCTGCACGAGGGGAAATAACAGCAGGAAATGCATATGGATCGTAAATGCGCCCAAAACTTGATTGACAGGAAGCCAGCGTTTGTCGCGTGGAATCCTGATGTTTTCTGGGTGTCTGTGACTTCAGCAATGACCACTTCCATCCTGTGGGGAGGGATGTATTAATATACATCACTGCCCCTCGCCGCCCGGCCGCCGTGATGCTAGCGCATATGTATTAACATATGCGGCTAGCATTGCACTGCGGTGATGGAGGCTCGCTGTGATACCTGTAATGTTGTGTGCGGGGGGTCTACGGCACCTTCATGGGCGCCTCCTCCTCCCCTCATGCCGGGACAGCTAAGCAGGCTGTCTTTGGCGCCTCCTCCTCCCCACTGCAGCCAGAAGGACGTCCGGCTGCGTTGCTAGGGGGAGGAGGGTTTTACCTTCCGGGTCCAGGAGGACCTGCAGCAAGGTAAGCCAGAGGGAGGGGGAGTGGGGGGTTGGCGGAAGCAGCGGGTTTGCGGCGGAGGTGGCGGGTGGCGATAAGAAGCCTTTAGGCTTCTATAGGGTATTGCCACCCAAAGGTGGCGATACCCAGCTATGCAGTGACGCGGCGGCCAGATATACATTAGGAAATGCGGTAAAACCCCCGCATTTTTAGCTTAGTACATCCTGCCCTGTGTCAATTAGTGGATGCCACAGACCTACTCACATTTATACAGATGGCAAAAACTGTTCGGTGGTTCAGGAATCATGCATGGATAGCAAATGGATAGTGATCAGAGGGGCAGATGTATTAAGCCTGGAGAAGAGATAAACAAGATAAACTGGAGATAGCGCACCAGCCAATGAACTGCGTTTGAAAATGACAGTTGGGAGGTGATTGGCTGGTACTTTATCTCCTTTCACTTTTATATCCACTTTATCTCCAGTTTATCTCTTCTCCAGGCTTAATACATCTGCCCCAGTGATCCATACACAAAGTTGGCAAGGGGCATCTCTTTCTGGGCAAGCTGCATTGAGCTTCAGAAAGTGATAAAATGAATAGTGGTAAACAACCAACCAATCAGCTCCTGTCTGACATTTTTCAAACACAGTCTGTGACATGACAGGTAGGAGCTGATTGGCTGGCTGTTTATCACTCTCCATTTTATCACTTTTTGATGCTTAGTGCATCTGGCCCTCTGTCTGGGCAGAGGTTTTCTCCTCACTAAGAATTCTCACATTAGCGTTCAATGAGGAATTGCCCCCATAAGTGGTTCTGGGGTTCGGTTATAATCATGAGCCATTATTTTAACTTTCTCTGCACCACCCTCAAAAACATCTTCCTCAGGTGTATATGTCTGTGAAGGGCAATATGTGTCCACCACTTTTTTGGGTATGCACAGAGCAATCATGCAATTTACACAATGGAAACTGGCACCAAACTCAATATGTAGAATTGAAAAGGCACATACATAAATTCTGGCAAAATGATAGCCACCTCACAGGTGGGGGAAAAATGGGCCTAAAAGGAGGCGTGGCCTTATGGGGAGTCTCTTCACTCTGGGGGTGTGCCTAGCCTTCCCGGGCATGCTGGGTAGCCTCTCACTGCCCTACTATCTCCTCCTCTGAGTGTGAGCCAGGTGCTGCCTGGTGACACCTGCAGGGGTGCCATGGGTTAATGGTCAAGGACCAATTAAAATGATATTTGGTCAATGGAACAGTGCTTTTGGCTGCCACTCACAAAATATGTAGACAAACAGAAGCAAATACTGTCCCTCAACACTTAATTAAATCTAAGGATGACATTTAAATACAATCGTGTAATTTAAGATTTTTTCCTGATTTATAAATAAGAAACTTTTGGCCTAAGGGTGCCGTGATTCAAAAACATTTGGGAAACCCTGCCTTGGCTTAGATGGTGACATCCAGTGTGTTCCACACCCCCTAGTGACACCACTGAGTAACTGCTTTACGATGCAAGTGGTGCAGATATTTTATATTATTTGTTTTTGCATGCAGGGAAAATACTGGCTGAATATGCATGTAACCTACACATACTGGACAACTTTATTGTTACACTGCAATTTCGGTTTGAGTTTGGACTCGCTCCGCAGAAATCTAAATCTATGGATTTTAAATAATCCCCCTGTAGAGTGCTGCATGACCAGGTGCACAATTACTTGCTCCTTTTTGCCTCACTCTCACCTCAGAATCAGGCCCACGGGCCACTTAATAAGGGGCCATGTCCAATGCTACAAGTTATAGGTGGCAACTGGGATATTAATATGTTGGTAGCAATTGCGTAACTTTTGTGATTAGTAATACAGCTCTCCTTTGTGATGTCACTACTACTGGGCTTTGGACCCGGGACTCCCTCTGAGCATGTGCAGATGGACATGGCAGTCGCCAAGGGTGCTGGAAGGGATCTGATTGGCTGTCTCTTCGAGTTCAATGCAGAAAGAAGCCCATAGGCTTCTATAGGGTATATTAGCAGCACCAAAACTCTGGGATGGGAAATGTGGCCAATGCCTGAAAATAGGAGTGGCCTCATATTCCCTTTAAGACATGAACCAATCACTTGAGCAGCACTGGTGGTCTTCAAGTTGAGTACTATGCTGGGCATGTTATTGTTCTAGCATATGATGGCACAGGACTATAAATTACTGGCATGCTGAATTATATAATGCATAGGCTATCGTACTAGCAATCGTTTGTTATGCTGAATAGGGTTGTAATCTGTGGATGATGGGACCAGTGTCAGACTGGGGCATGAGCCCACCAAGAGAAGGAAGAGGACCCATGGTTAACAGGTGTGTCCAGCGACCACAGGACCTTGGCAAATCATTATAGAGGACATTCAGTCTGCTGACAACATGGATATTAAAGGGCGAAGTTCTGTTTCACCATGTTCCTGCACTCCCAGGTAACTGACCCCATAACAGATATACAATGTATACTGTAATCCAAGTGCACTGTCTGAAACATGACTTCAGAAGAGAAGGTGGGGACCTCAGGCAGTGGGGAATTCCCCTGTACCCCTGTGGGCCAGTCCAACTCTGATTGGGACTAAGTAACTGTAGTGGCCATCATGCTCCAATGTTTAACATTGATCAGTAGGAGTGGACATGGGGTCCAATTCAGATCTGATTGCAGAGCTGCAAATTCGCAGGCCAGGAGATTATTTATAGACTGACACGCATACGGCCTGCAGTACACAAGCGCAGGGCCATAATGCAATCAAATACTGCTACTTTTTTTTATCATTTGCCGTATGCAAGTTGATTGACAGGAAGCCGGCATTTGGGGGTGGTAACGGGCCGTTTCCTGGGAGTGTCGGGGAAAACGTAGAAGTGCCCAGGTGTATTAGGGGAAGTAGTGTGATGAGTTCTCGAGGCCCCAAACAGCCTGTTTTACAGTTTTGATGATGCTGAGTCTTGCACGCGGCAGGATTTCACTCTGGCGGGGTGGCTTATACCTGATTACAAGACACAAAAAATTAGCAGCCCAGCGATCATGCCTGAATTAGGCCCATAGTGTGTATTGGGCAGAATATTGTAGATGTGGGGTAGAATCTAATAGGGAACGGACAGTTTAAACAAATTCAACACGGGCCGCTCTGCTTTCTTGCCAACTAAAGCGAAAATAATCATTATTAATAGAATTTTTATTTTGGTATTTTTGTTGTTTGCTTGAGTTGCCTGATGGATTTATACATAATCAGTAAAGAAAAAACTATCCATCTATCAGTCTGCGAGCCTTTCCGTACCTTATTACTGTATAATAATATAAGATGGGCGGTACCTGAGTTTAAGAGATCAAGGGACATTACTTTTATTAAAAAAAAATTTTTGTGCCTTGAATTCTTTTAATTTAAAATAATCCACTACAGACAGAGATGGGCAAATTATTAGTATACTTATACAGTACATGGCATACATAGAATTTATTTTCATTCATACAACACTTTAGTGCAAAATATTATATCATTGTGTCTTTTGTATCCTTAAAATAACCTCACAGCAGATATTTTATTCCTAGAAAAGATGTAGCCACATTCTGGAAAATGTACGTACACGGTAAAGAACGATGTTAAGTAGTAATTTGCCCATCCCTTTAAGTCACAACTAGTGTTTGAAATACTGTATTTCATTTTGTAAATAAAGAAAAAAAAAGAAGAAAAAACTGATAATGTTGACGTTGTCATGTGTCCATCATTTCCCTGGACGGAGACTGCTCGTGGTTGACTCCCTGTGTATTGTGAATTGTCTGGTTATGTGAAATGGAATTTTGTTGCAGTTCCAAAGCGATAGTGTTTTGTGGGAATTCCTTAACTTGTTTTTTGTATTCCAAGAAAGAGCAGACCTTTGTGGCTATTGCAATGATATTCTTGCCGATGAAGATGGTGGAGACTCTACTGTCCTGAAATAGAACCATGTTCACAACGCGAATAAAGATTGTAACAATGTTGATGGTGACGAGGCTTAAAACGGGGTAGAGCATCATCTTCTGGGGAGCGATGTGTTCTCCTTGCATGCTAATTTCACTCAAGGAGACACACGGTAGAATCAATAGTAAGATGTAGCAATAGAAAAACATAAGTCCCTCTGCCCATATGGGAAGTCCAGTCTTGTAGGGCTCCCATAAATTAGCCTGAATATCCAAAATGTCCAGTAAATCGAGAGCAACCCAAAACAGTCGACCTCTCAAATCTTCTTTCTTCCTGAATGTCCTTACGTACTCCATGCTGTCTAGCGACACAAGGACCAAATATAATCCTGGAACGGAGATAGATAAAAGCAACGTCAATGCCTTCCTCGCCACGGTATCCACGTTTTTTTTATCGGCTTTGTAATTTTGAAATATAAAATATAATTTAATTTCTAAAACAAATATGTATAGAAACCACAGAATCATTGCATATCCTCGTTTGGCGGTCTTTACTTCTGCTCCGACCCATACGGCAACATAGCGCAGGACGATTAAAAAGCAGATGTCCCCAACCAACACTATAATGCATACTCCGATTTTCCTGGGGCCCTGGTTTTGCTCCACGAGGTAGGCGTCCATGAAGGCCATGCTGGTCATGATAACGATTGTTGTAAGACACACATGACGCTTGTCTGGAGGTGGAAGAACCATGTTTGGCCAATTGATAGCGGGCTTTCATGAAGAGTGTACAACCGCTACGCATTAACTACACATGACAACTCCCTTATGGCTAATTAACGCTGAGATATTGATGTTCTATTGACTTCATAAAATACGTGTCCAACATGTCAATAATTTTTAGGCTTTCTGTTTCATTTACTTATGATAACTTAGTTCCGTTTTGCTCACTTGAAACCTGAAAGCTGGTACAGTCCGGTATCGATACAAGAGGGATAGTGTTTAAACGATCCACACACAAGATAGGATTCTTGGTATTATAAAGTGTTACTGCCTGGTAATTATTTTTGCGTCCTTCGGGGGCTGTATAGGACTATATGAATCAAATAAAATAATGCGATCTTGATTGGACCTTTCCAAGTCATTAAAGGCTTAGAAGTGACATGATAGTCACCAGCAGATTAAAATAAATATTTTTTAATTATTTTCTAATTGTAGTTCAGAACTTGATTGAAGACTTCTGTTCATATTTTGAAATATTCAGATTCCTGTTCTCTGAAAAACAAAACAAATATAATACATAATTAGGTCTATCACATATAGGAGGTATTTATGTAAAAAGAGCGCAAAACGATGGGCCTAATTCAGACCGGATTGCTGGGCAAATATGTTATTAAAATGGGCCAAACCATGTGCACTGCAGGTGGGGCTGATGTAACATGTGCAGAAAGAGTTAGATTTGGTGGGATGTGTTTACTGAAATCTAAATTGCAGTGTAAAAATAAAGCAGCCAGTATTTACACGGCAGAGACACAAATGAAATAATCCAAATCTAACTCTCCCTGAAAATGTTACATCTGCCCCACCTGCAGTGCACATGGTTTGGCCCATTTTGAGAATAATTTTGCCCTGAATTTGGCCCTATATATAAAAAATCTAATAACTATAATGCTTAAGGGGTTGGATTGTGATGGACGTCAGCATATATATATATATATATATATATATATATATATATATATTTACTTAGTGATGACATCGCAAGTGGGTTGTGATGTTGGCGAATACAATGGCCCTTATTCAGCTCTGATTGCAGTACAAATGTTTTCTCAAAATGGGAAACACCATGTGCACTGCAGGTGGGGCAGATGTAACATGTGCAGAGAGAGTTACATTTGGGTGGGGTGCATTGAAACTGAAATCTAAATTGCAGTGTAAAAATAATGCAGCCAGTATTTAACCTGCACAGAAACAAAATAACTCACACAAATCTAACTCTCTCTGCACCTGTTACATCTGCCCCACCTGCAGTGCAGCGTTGTTTTGCCCATTTTGAGAACAAATTTGTACTGCGATCAGATCTGAATAAGGGCCAATGTGCAGCTTGTAAGAATCAAAACATTAAATAAAAGTGAAATAAGTCGGGTTTGTGTTAATTCTCCTGCTGCATTGTGCAGTGAAGCTCAGCACTGTACAGCGGGACGTCAGGCTGTGATGCCTTCCTCCTGCATCACCCACCTGGACATCTCCTATAGCAGGGGTGGCCAAAACTCATACCTCACAACGTTTGCAATTCCTAAATCAGGACTTGCCATGCCCAACCCAAAAAGAGCTAAACTAATGGGTGGATTGCCATAGCCACTGGTAGAGGGGGCGTGGCCTAGCACCGTGACCCTTGGGTTTTTTGCAATTATTTTCGGGGGCATGCCCAGCACACTCCTAGCCACTGGGCAGCTCCCTTGCCACCCATGGGAGGGACAGCCTAAAAAAAGCCAGATTGTCCTGCTGTAATCAGGACAGTTGCGAGGTATGGAATCGGTCCTCCAAGACCTACCAAAAGTCCATGTTTTCCAGGTCACCTCTACATCTGTAGAATGTGTCGGTTAGGAATGAACGCAACACATGTTTGAAAATGTGACAGTTAGTAATGATTGCACCTGTGCACCAGCTGGGCGGTCAGCAAAATGTAAACGGTTGGTAGATCTTGAGGGTTGGATGGCTCACCCCTGTCCTATGGTATATCTCAGAGAGAACATTTAGAAAGTGGAAATGTGTATACTAATAAACTTTCTTATAGGACCCAATTGCAGGTGTGCAGTACCATGGGATCAGCAGGCTTTGCTTCCTTGAATCAGCTGTTTTGGTGGAACTAACCATTGGTGCAGCAGGTGCATTGCACTGGGGCCCTGAGGACTAGGGATGGCCATCGGCTATCGATGTTTCCAAAACATCGATGGTCGGGACCTAGTGCCCGATGTTTTGGGCAACGATAGTCAAGGGCCGAATAGTATGATGCCATCGATGGGTGGCATCCGATGTCGATATATATATAATTTTTTTTTTACCTTCAGGCTGCTGGCCAGCTGCCCGGCTAGTCCTAGTCCAGTCGGCTGTCTGTGACATCATGCGGTGCAGCTGCCGCGGCACAGTGGAAGTCGGGAGTCTTAGGCATGCGCAGAGGAGGAAGAATGTGCCCGGCTTTGAGGTGCGCGCATGCGCGACAGAACTAACTAACCTGACTTGCTGGATAATAATATTTCTTCTACGCATGCGCGCGCCGCGCACGCACCCATCGCGGGTGCGTGCGTGGCGCGCGCATGCGCAGAAGAAACATTATTATTCATCCTGCCAGGTATAGCTCTATTGCGCTTGCGCGCACATCCCGGCGGCGGCTGCAGCCCGTTCTTCCACTGCGCATGCATTCTATCGGCTGCCGATAGAATGGTTTATAGCCATCGATGGTTCCTGCATAACCTACCATCGATGGGAACCATCGATGGAATAGGCTTCGATGGCCATCCCTACTGAGGACTAAGAGTCCAATAGCTGTACAGACCAGCAATGACTTCTTGGGTCGGGGTAGAGGAAGAGGCCCAAATTATATTTTTGCACCTGGGCCTGCCACTCACAAGTTCCACCACTGTTAAGATGCATATACACTGTGGGATTTTGGCTTACGATTTTGACTCTATAGTTATTGGGCGAAACATTGTGACACAATGGTGGAGATGTACTGTACTAAGTCATTAAGAGAGATGAAGTGGACCAGTCAATCTTGAAAAATGACAGCTAGGAGCCGACTGGTTACTTACTTATCTGTGTTCCCGAAGGATTAGCGCATCTGCCCCAAACATGGTAACAGAGGGGCTGCTGGGAGATCGATCCCGCCTCTGTACTGGAGAAGGAGGGGGATTGACCAGTCCCATTGTTAGCATCCGGGCCCTCTTTATATAATGCATGGCAATATGAAAGGGGCATGGTTATGCTGGCTTGTGGCTGTGCCCATATTTCCAGTGGCGTAACTATAGCACCGCAGCCCCCGCCACCGTGGGGGGGCGCTGTGCATGTGGGGGCGCCGGGGGCTGCGGTGCTATAGTTACCCCCCCCCCAATCCCCTGCAGATTTACCTATCTCGCTGGTCCCGGCGGATCCTTTCTTCTGCTGAGGACCACCACAAAATGGCCGCCCCCATATAGCAGACAGTTCTCTGAAACTGTCTGCTGTATGGGGGCGGCCATTTTGTGGTGGTCCTCAGCAGAAGAATGGAGCCGCCGGGACCAGCGAGATAGGTAAAGGCCCCCATACATTAGGGCAGCTCCCCGGGAGGCTCACATACAATTTGTCACTTGATGTGCCAAATTTACATGTGATAAATCGCTTGCGATTTACCACATGTAACGGGGAGCTGCGGGCGGTGAGGAGCAGGGGGCAGGCGGTGAGGGGCAGGGGGGAGCCGGTGATCCTGGGGTGCAGGGAGCCGTGTAAGAAGCCACTGCCGTCAGCGGGAGCAGTGGGGGCAGCGCAGAGTACCAGGGAGCCGGGCCGGGCAGGAGAAGACGCTGCCGGGCAGCGGCGGGACTCGAGAGCAGCAGAACACTTAAAAAAAAAAAAGCCCATACAAACGCATAGGAATCCATTGATTGGCTGAGACCTCGGGTGGTGGGGGTGGTGGTACCTGTGTAAAAAACTTGCGTCCCCGGCGTCCCTGCTGAGTGCTGGTGCGTGCAGGGGTGTCCGTGCCGCCGGGGGAACCTGCGGCGCTGTTATTGTGTATAAGCTGGCCGCGGCCGGCGGGGTCCCTACAGTGAATAGAAAATAACTAGCGCTTCCCGCGCCGCCGCGCGCATAGCGGCACGGACACCCCTGCACGCACCAGCACTGCAGGGACGCCGGGGACGCAAGTTTTTTACACAGGTACCACAGTTCGCTAACCCTCCATGCTGGGGGTGAGGGGCGAACTGCCGCCCTCCAGGTGCCGGCGCCCTAGGCAAATGCCTAGAGCTGCCTAGTGGTGGCGCCGGCCCTGGCTGCAGTCCCCGCACGGCTCCGGGCAGCACATAAGATTTAGAAAATCTTATGTGCAGCCCGTCCGACCTGCCGACTCCGATCCGATGCGCACAGGGCCGCGCATCGGGTCGGAGGGCATGTCTCCATATGCGATTTGGGCCGATTTTACGGCCCGATTCATCCGAATCGGGCAAAATCGTGCCCAAATCGCATAGTGTATGGGGGCCTTAAGGCTGTGGAGGATTGGGGGGGGGGTTTGCATGGGTGGCGGGGCAGGGGGGTAGGGGTGCTTGGTGGGGCGGCGGCGCCCCCCCCCCCTAACGGCGGGGGGGCGCCCAAAACGTAGCTACGCCACTGCATATTTCCTTGCTATCCCACCCTTGTTGTTGCCCCTGGGCAATAGATAAACAGAAACAGCTACAAATACTGTTGCATGGAATGCCCAGAACCAAATGTCTATATTTGCCTGTCGTCTATTCAGAGCTGACTGCCCCTGTTCATTTACACTGTGTCCCTTACTCAGATCTGATCGCAGTACAAATTTGTTCTCAAAATTGGCAAAACCATGTGCACTGCAGGTGGGGCAGATGTAACACGTGCAGAAAGAGTCAGATTTGTGGGGTGTGTTGAAACGGAAATCTAAATTGCAGTGTAAATATAATGCAACCGGTACCCCTGCACATGTTACATCTGCCCCACCTGCAGTGCAGCATGGTTTGGCCCATTTTGAGAATAATTTTGCCCTGAATTTGGCCCTATATATAAAAAATCTAATAACTATAATGCTTAAGGGGTTGGATTGTGATGGACGTTAGCATATATATATATATATATATATATATATATATATATATATATATATATATATATATTTACTTAGTGATGACATCGCAAGTGGGTTGTGATGTTGGCGAATACAATGGCCCTTATTCAGCTCTGATTGCAGTACAAATGTTTTCTCAAAATGGGAAACACCATGTGCACTGCAGGTGGGGCAGATGTAACATGTGCAGAGAGAGTTACATTTGGGTGGGGTGCATTGAAACTGAAATCTAAATTGCAGTGTAAAAATAATGCAGCCAGTATTTAACCTGCACAGAAACAAAATAACTCACACAAATCTAACTCTCTCTGCACCTGTTACATCTGCCCCACCTGCAGTGCAGCGTTGTTTTGCCCATTTTGAGAACAAATTTGTACTGCGATCAGATCTGAATAAGGGCCAATGTGCAGCTTGTAAGAATCAAAACATTAAATAAAAGTGAAATAAGTCGGGTTTGTGTTAATTCTCCTGCTGCATTGTGCAGTGAAGCTCAGCACTGTACAGCGGGACGTCAGGCTGTGATGCCTTCCTCCTGCATCACCCACCTGGACATCTCCTATAGCAGGGGTGGCCAAAACTCATACCTCACAACGTTTGCAATTCCTAAATCAGGACTTGCCATGCCCAACCCAAAAAGAGCTAAACTAATGGGTGGATTGCCATAGCCACTGGTAGAGGGGGCGTGGCCTAGCACCGTGACCCTTGGGTTTTTTGCAATTATTTTCGGGGGCATGCCCAGCACACTCCTAGCCACTGGGCAGCTCCCTTGCCACCCATTGGAGGGACAGCCTAAAAAAAGCCGGATTGTCCTGCTGTAATCAGGACAGTTGCGAGGTATGGAATCGGTCCTCCAAGACCTACCAAAAGTCCATGTTTTCCAGGTCACCTCTACATCTGTAGAATGTGTCGGTTAGGAATGAACGCAACACATGTTTGAAAATGTGACAGTTAGTAATGATTGCACCTGTGCACCAGCTGGGCGGTCAGCAAAATGTAAACGGTTGGTAGATCTTGAGGGTTGGATGGCTCACCCCTGTCCTATGGTATATCTCAGAGAGAACATTTAGAAAGTGGAAATGTGTATACTAATAAACTTTCTTATAGGACCCAATTGCAGGTGTGCAGTACCATGGGATCAGCAGGCTTTGCTTCCTTGAATCAGCTGTTTTGGTGGAACTAACCATTGGTGCAGCAGGTGCATTGCACTGGGGCCCTGAGGACTAGGGATGGCCATCGGCTATCGATGTTTCCAAAACATCGATGGTCGGGACCTAGTGCCCGATGTTTTGGGCAACGATAGTCAAGGGCCGAATAGTATGATGCCATCGATGGGTGGCATCCGATGTCGATATATATATAATTTTTTTTTTACCTTCAGGCTGCTGGCCAGCTGCCCGGCTAGTCCTAGTCCAGTCGGCTGTCTGTGACATCATGCGGTGCAGCTGCCGCGGCACAGTGGAAGTCGGGAGTCTTAGGCATGCGCAGAGGAGGAAGAATGTGCCCGGCTTTGAGGTGCGCGCATGCGCGACAGAACTAACTAACCTGACTTGCTGGATAATAATATTTCTTCTACGCATGCGCGCGCCGCGCAGAAGAAACATTATTATTCATCCTGCCAGGTATAGCTCTATTGCGCTTGCGCGCACATCCCGGCGGCGGCCGCAGCCCGTTCTTCCACTGCGCATGCATTCTATCGGCTGCCGATAGAATGGTTTATAGCCATCGATGGTTCCTGCATAACCTACTATCGATGGGAACCATCGATGGAATAGGCTTCGATGGCCATCCCTACTGAGGACTAAGAGTCCAATAGCTGTACAGACCAGCAATGACTTCTTGGGTCGGGGTAGAGGAAGAGGCCCAAATTATATTTTTGCACCTGGGCCTGCCACTCACAAGTTCCACCACTGTTAAGATGCATATACACTGTGGGATTTTGGCTTACGATTTTGACTCTATAGTTATTGGGCGAAACATTGTGACACAATGGTGGAGATGTACTGTACTAAGTCATTAAGAGAGATGAAGTGGACCAGTCAATCTTGAAAAATGACAGCTAGGAGCCGACTGGTTACTAACTTATCTGTGTTCCCGAAGGATTAGCGCATCTGCCCCAAACATGGTAACAGAGGGGCTGCTGGGAGATCGATCCCGCCTCTGTACTGGAGAAGGAGGGGGATTGACCAGTCCCATTGTTAGCATCCGGGCCCTCTTTATATAATGCATGGCAATATGAAAGGGGCATGGTTATGCTGGCTTGTGGCTGTGCCCATATTTCCAGTGGCGTAACTATAGCACCGCAGCCCCCGCCACCGTGGGGGGGCGCTGTGCATGTGGGGGCGCCGGGGGCTGCGGTGCTATAGTTAACCCCCCCCCCAATCCCCTGCAGATTTACCTATCTCGCTGGTCCCGGCGGATCCTTTCTTCTGCTGAGGACCACCACAAAATGGCCGCCCCCATACAGCAGACAGTTCTCTGAAACTGTCTGCTGTATGGGGGCGGCCATTTTGTGGTGGTCCTCAGCAGAAGAACGGAGCCGCCGGGACCAGCGAGATAGGTAAAGGCCCCCATACATTAGGGCAGCTCCCCGGGAGGCTCACATACAATTTGTCACTTGATGTGCCAAATTTACATGTGATAAATCGCTTGCGATTTACCACATGTAACGGGGAGCTGCGGGCGGTGAGGAGCAGGGGGCAGGCGGTGAGGGGCAGGGGGGAGCCGGTGATCCTGGGGTGCAGGGAGCCGTGTAAGAAGCCACTGCCGTCAGCGGGAGCAGTGGGGGCAGCGCAGAGTACCAGGGAGCCGGGCCGGGCAGGAGAAGACGCTGCCGGGCAGCGGCGGGACTCGAGAGCAGCAGAACACTTAAAAAAAAAAAAGCCCATACAAACGCATAGGAATCCATTGATTGGCTGAGACCTCGGGTGGTGGGGGTGGTGGTACCTGTGTAAAAAACTTGCGTCCCTGCTGAGTGCTGGTGCGTGCAGGGGTGTCCGTGCCGCCGGGGGAACCTGCGGCGCTGTTATTGTGTATAAGCTGGCCGCGGCCGGCGGGGTCCCTACAGTGAATAGAAAATAACTAGCGCTTCCCGCGCCGCCGCGCGCATAGCGGCACGGACACCCCTGCACGCACCAGCACTGCAGGGACGCCGGGGACGCAAGTTTTTTACACAGGTACCACAGTTCGCTAACCCTCCATGCTGGGGGTGAGGGGCGAACTGCCGCCCTCCAGGTGCCGGCGCCCTAGGCAAATGCCTAGAGCTGCCTAGTGGTGGCGCCGGCCCTGGCTGCAGTCCCCGCACGGCTCCGGGCAGCACATAAGATTTAGAAAATCTTATGTGCAGCCCGTCCGACCTGCCGACTCCGATCCGATGCGCACAGGGCCGCGCATCGGGTCGGAGGGCATGTCTCCATATGCGATTTGGGCCGATTTTACGGCCCGATTCATCCGAATCGGGCAAAATCGTGCCCAAATCGCATAGTGTATGGGGGCCTTAAGGCTGTGGAGGATTGGGGGGGGGGGGGTTTGCATGGGTGGCGGGGCAGGGGGGTAGGGGTGCTTGGTGGGGCGGCGGCGCCCCCCCCCCCTAACGGCGGGGGGGCGCCCAAAACGTAGCTACGCCACTGCATATTTCCTTGCTATCCCACCCTTGTTGTTGCCCCTGGGCAATAGATAAACAGAAACAGCTACAAATACTGTTGCATGGAATGCCCAGAACCAAATGTCTATATTTGCCTGTCGTCTATTCAGAGCTGACTGCCCCTGTTCATTTACACTGTGTCCCTTACTCAGATCTGATCGCAGTACAAATTTGTTCTCAAAATTGGCAAAACCATGTGCACTGCAGGTGGGGCAGATGTAACACGTGCAGAAAGAGTCAGATTTGTGGGGTGTGTTGAAACGGAAATCTAAATTGCAGTGTAAATATAATGCAACCGGTACCCCTGCACATGTTACATCTGCCCCACCTGCAGTGCAGCATGGTTTTGACCATTTTGAGAACAAATTTGTACTGTGATCAGATGTAAATGAGGGCCTTGGTCGGATAACTGCCATCATCACCAGTGTACACTCGTCTCCAGGGAAGAAGATCCGTCTGAAAGCAGGAATAATTATGCATGCACACGGCATATTCACATTTCCATCCGCGCCCCTCAGGGAACTTTGCTGCAACCCTGCTAAGCCTCTTTAGCTACAAATGAGATGCAACGAAGAAAAACGCTTATATGTCCCCAAAAAACGGCTGCATTTAGGTCTGCATCAGCACCACAGTGACATACTGTTCCAAAAGGAGCAGCACTGGGATTTCTGTAGATAAAATATAACTGTGCTACGATTCGATCTCCGCTGAAGGTAAAGCTCGGCCAACACTAGGACGTCTGGGGGGTAAGATCACTTAAAGTCTCCTGTCTGATTCCTGTGCTGTGTTCTTACTGAGGAAAGTGTGGTGTCATTTATCACACAGCATCACTGAATGTACCATGTTCAGCCTTAGACACAGATGGGTTGGTGGGTCCATGGAGATCTGCACAGATGCCCCAGTGTCAGACACTATTTGGGTTTCATTATTGTAATTATTTGGGCAGTAAATAAAGGGTTTCAGCCCAGATCAGTGAAGAAGCGTTCTATGACCTACATTCACACTCCCGCTACAGAATATGAGGGGAGATATGTCTGGACTCCTTGCTGCGTTCTGCATCTCCTGCTTAAGCATCCCCAGAACCAGTGGTGTTTGCTTCCCTGGGGCTGCAGTGCACACCATAGACAGCAGAGGGGGCCAGTGAGTAAATTTCCCTAACTGCTCCATTACTTAGAATTTTCATACCTGTGTGTGTCTGTCTGTGCCCAGGGTTCAGCACCATGTATTACATCTACGGCGGCACATGGGATACAGCAAAAAGGGTCGGGCTCCAATGATCAGTCAATTTCTAGGTAATCAGAAACCCCCCCTGCATGGACCATTGCCAATTCATGGTAAACGGTAAATATCCCCCAAAGAGTTGCAGAAGGCAATGAATACTGTGGGCTCATCGAGCAGTGAATTTGGCCCCTCTGTTAATGGTGGCAGTCTGCTCCGAGTAAACTCAGCCCAGCAGGCAGGTCTGAATAGGGCCCTTAGAGACTAATTCATGTTTGTATGCAAATGTTAGCAGGTGAAGCTGCCGCATATTTGCGCATGTGCAAGGGGTTGAATTCGGACCCTAACAAATGGGTTTGAATCGGCCCCTATTGCCACAGTTCTCATATTAACCCTTTCAAAATGTTCAAAATATCCGCTAATAATGCCAGCGTCGCTCACATCTGAACTAGACATAACAGTGACAGAAGATCAAAACAGAGCACAATAAACAATTAACAGCACAAATCTTAGTACACAATACAGCTGAGAGATAGGGAAGTGAGTGAGGAGAGATGCAGGTGTAGATTGCAGGTGAGTAAGAGAGCTGAGAGAGGGAAGTGAGTAGAGATGCAGGCGTAGATTGCAGGTGAGTAAGAGAGCTGAGATGTAGGGAAGTGAGTAAGAAGAGATGCAGGTGTAGATTGCAGGTGAGTAAGAGAGCTGAGATATAGGGAAGTGAGTGAGGAGAGATGCAGGTGTAGATTGCAGGTGAGTAAGAGAGCTGAGAGAGGGAAGTGAGTAGAGATGCAGGCGTAGATTGCAGGTGAGTAAGAGAGCTGAGATATAGGGAAGTGAGTAGAGATGCAGGTGTAGATTGCAGGTGAGTAAGAGAGCTGAGATATAGGGAAGTGAGTGAGGAGAGATGCAGGTGTAGATTGCAGGTGAGTAAGAGCAGGGCAGCCGAGAGGGGGGGGGGGCAGGTACTAATTACCCGGGCCCAGGCTTGCTGGAGGGGCCCCGCAGGGGCCCTGGTCTGACCCCTCCCTACCCCCTCCGTCCCTCCCGGGTAGCAACAGCAGCACACACTTCTACAGCATGTGCTGTGCTGATAGCAAGCTCAGCATGAGTGTCTCACTGAGAGGTCATGCTGAGCCTGCTGTGTGTGCTGCTGAGATTACAGTTTTTAGAGTTATCTTTTACCCTCCTCTAAACATTTTGGGGGCGTGGCCTAAGTGCGGGAGGTGGCCCCCCCACACACTTAGGCCACGCCCCCAAAATGTTACTGGGGCCCGGCATTCCTCTCAGCTGCCCTGAGTAAGAGAGCTGTAGTTGAAATGTAAGAAGGGTGCTGTGAGAACAGTCATATAATGAATTCCATCCAAATGTACAGATGGAGCCCCTCTCATTCAGTCTCAGCGTTCGCCAGAACCTCCCCGCCGACTCCATCAGACTGGGATGCACTTGCGCGTCACACGCACGATCCTGCCTATCTCCGCTTCAGGGAGACGGGCAGGGTTAGGGGGGGTTTGAGAGTGGCGGTGGGGACCGGCGATGGCAGTGGTATAGGCAGCGGACAGTGGCGGGGAGCTCCCGCAATGAAGAGCCCTGTAGATGAGCCCTCCGAGTCGCCCCTGCTGCAGAAGCTATCTCTATAATTGCCTCTGAGCCGTGCCAGCTTGGCTGGGATAACATGCATCTTTACTACAGTACATATTGTACAACAAGTTTTTTCACTGTTATTTGAGCCGACATGTGCCAACAGGCGGCATTTCATGCCCTACCATCCAGTAGGGCATGGTGGGAGAATAAAATAGTGTGCAGAGCGCACAGAGGCACCGTGCTCGAAGCATTGCGAGCGATGCGAGGGGCTGCGGTTCACTCCCAACTGTGTCTATGTCGACTGTGTCAACATTCGGGTCCAAAAAAAAGTGAAAAAACCCATGTCGACCTCGCGACCTGTCGAACAAAAGTCATGTTGACTGTTTCACCTGTACATTCTATATGTCGGTATTTTGACCTTGTCGGGATTTTAAATGTCGGGATTTTGTCCTTGTCGGGATTTTAAATGTCGGGATTTTGACCATGTCGGGATTTTGTCCTTGTCGGGATTTTGACCGTCGGGATTTCATACCGAATCCGCATAATATGGGTTAGGTAAAATTAGGGAGATTCCTAGACCCTTTAGGGAGATGGGGAGATTGCTACTATTTCAGGGAGTCTCCTGCAGAATGCAGGGGGTACGTAACTATGGAACAAACCAGTTTGTGACAGAGGTAATGTGGACTTAATAGTAAAATGGCTCATTTTAATAGTGAGATTATAGAGAAAGTTTGAGGCTGATATTTATGAGGGAGCACCATCAGACTTGGTAACGAAATCCTTCCTATCTGTAGGATCTCTTCCTGGCAATGGGACTCACACGTGTGCCAAACTTGCATGAGCAGTAGTGCAGCAGAGTCCAGAACCAAGAATAAAATTACTTTACTTGTAACTCATTGCAGGTAGAGAACTTTTTTGAACCCTGATTCTCTGTCCCTGGATGTGACTTTTGTTATTACGTCAAACATGTGCACTGCGAGGGCTGGAGGAGGTACAGGAATACTATTCACATTTCCAACTCTCCTTCCTATAGGAGTGGGGCTTAGCAATCGAATGCCATCTTCAAATGGCCTCTGATAGATAATACCCCCATACAGTGTGCAACACATTTACTTTACTTACATGATATCTCTTGAATAATTACATTGCCATATGGGTCCATCACTTAAAAATGTGAGGAACATATGCAAATTACTGTAGCCACATGCTTAACGGATTTGTTTAAAAAGACGAATGGGCCCCTGAGTGATGTTTCCATCATTTAGTTGAGAATAATTTGTACAGTACATCATAAAAATGTACCGCAAGCTTTTTAGGTGCAAAAAATAAATAAAAAAAATAAGGTTTTAGTGTAACCACCTTTTCGGGTAATACCTGCAGGATATACTGTATTGATTGAATGCTTGTTGAAGTGACAAAATCTACCGCTGCATATTCCTGCATAAATAGTTTTGTCATTGAGATCGGTATCGTCGAACATCAATAGAATCATGATCTCAATCGGGCCTGAGGAAAAGTTTTTCATTTTAATGTTTATTATAGCAAAATACAATTTCACAGTTAGGTAGTCTGGAAGGATTTACTAGGCACACTGCCGTTCACAAATCAGCTTCTCGCAGACTTTATTGCTTCCCAAAGTTCCATGAAGATTGATTATCCATCTGTACTCTGCTTTTATAGCAGATACCCAGGTGTCTGCAACCTGCATCGAAATACTGTACCTGCTGCAAAACAAGACCTGACCAGGTCCTTAGGGGCACTGAAGCTTCTGACCAGGTCCTTAGGGGCACTGAAGGTTCTGACCAGGTCCTTAGGGGCACTGAAGGTTCTGACCAGGTCCTTAGGGGCACTGAAGGTTCTGACCAGGTCCTTAGGGGCACTGAAGGTTCTGACCAGGTCCTTAGGGGCACTGAAGGTTCTGACCAGGTCCTTAGGGGCACTGAAGGTTCTGACCAGGTCCTTAGGGGCACTGAAGGTTCTGACCAGGTCCTTAGGGGCACTGAAGATTCTGACCAGGTCCTTAGGGGCACTGAAGGTTCTGACCAGGTCCTTAGGGGCACTGAAGGTTCTGACCAGGTCCTTAGGGGCACTGAAGGTTCTGACCAGGTCCTTAGGGGCACTGAAGCTTCTGACCAGGTCCTTAGGGGCACTGAAGCTTCTGACCAGGTCCTTAGGGGCACTGAAGCTTCTGACCAGGTCCTTAGGAGCACTGAAGGTTCTGACCAGGTCCTTAGGGGCACTGAAGGTTCTGACCAGGTCCTTAGGCGCACTGAAGGTTCTGACCAGGTCCTTAGGGGCACTGAAGGTTCTGACCAGGTCCTTAGGGGCACTGAAGGTTCTGACCAGGTCCTTAGGGGCACTGAAGGTTCTGACCAGGTCCTTAGGGGCACTGAAGGTTCTGACCAGGTCCTTAGGGGCACTGAAGGTTCTGACCAGGTCCTTAGGGGCACTGAAGGTTCTGACCAGGTCCTTAGGGGCACTGAAGGTTCTGACCAGGTCCTTAGGGGCACTGAAGCTTCTGACCAGGTCCTTAGGGGCACTGAAGCTTCTGACCAGGTCCTTAGGGGCACTGAAGCTTCTGACCAGGTCCTTAGGGGCACTGAAGGTTCTGACCAGGTCCTTAGGGGCACTGAAGGTTCTGACCAGGTCCTTAGGGGCACTGAAGGTTCTGACCAGGTCCTTAGGGGCACTGAAGCTTCTGACCAGGTCCTTAGGGGCACTGAAGCTTCTGACCAGGTCCTTAGGGGCACTGAAGCTTCTGACCAGGTCCTTAGGGGCACTGAAGCTTCTGACCAGGTCCTTAGGAGCACTGAAGGTTCTGACCAGGTCCTTAGGGGCACTGAAGGTTCTGACCAGGTCCTTAGGCGCACTGAAGGTTCTGACCAGGTCCTTAGGGTCACTGAAGGTTCTGACCAGGTCCTTAGGGGCACTGAAGGTTTGTTAGTTTCACAGTAGATCCGAGCCTTCACGGGATACGGTCATTAGGAGGACTCTATTATGGTTGACATCCATTGGGTCGACCACTGAAGGTCGAAAGGCCTTAGGTCAACACCTGAAATAGGTCGACATGGCTAAGGTCAACAGGGTTGAAAGCTCGACACGAGCATTAGGTCAACAATGGCAAGGTCAACAGCCAAAAAGTCGACATGAGTTTTTCATGTTTTTTTTTGAGCCGACATGTGCCGACAGGCGGTATTACATGCCCTATCATCCACTAGGGCTTAGAGGGAGAATAGAACTGTGCTCAAAGCATGGCGAGCGCAGTAAACCATGCGAGGGGATGCGGTACACTTTGAAGGTGTCCGTGTCGACTTTGTTGACATCCCCCCCAAAAAATGAAAAAAACTCATGTCGATCTTTTCATTGTCGATCTTGACATTGTCAACCTAATGCTTGTGTCGACCCTCCAACCCTGTCGAACGTAGACATGTCGACCTATTTCAAGTGTTGACCTAAGGTCTGTCGACCTTCAATGTTGGACCCACATTTAACACAGTGCTAGCTGCTTCCATGCCTCATGTTGACTGGAAGCCTGGGAGCGCTTACTGCGTACTATCTGGATAATAAGGTCACGTACTTTGTCTATACCATTGAAGACACGTCATGTTTACTATAGAGCACACCTCCACTGACCAGTCTATGTCTACGGCCAAGTGCCGCTACATAACCTCCAGCAGCTGTGCAACACAAATTCACATTCTTGGATTCTGGTAATAAAGAAAATCTTGTAGCTGTCTCATGATAACACCTACTGTACCGCCCAACTTGCATTGTGGTGCCTTTGAAAGGGGGCAGGGCCTCACGTGGTCGGGGTGAACCTCATGGCATGACCAGGGCCGGATTAAAGGGGGCCCAGGGGTCAGTACCCCTGGGCCCCCCCTCTATCTAGGGGGCCCCTGTGGTTGGCATGTATTTTTCAAAAAATATAAATATTATTTTTTATTTTTTTTAGCTAAAGGTTTTGTGCATGGGAGTGGGGTAGTGCTGCAGCTTCCCCTATCTGCCAATGTGACCATGATCAATGGTGCTGAGCATCGGGAGCCAAGGCACACTGACTACACAAGTGCAGTGCGTTACTGGGAGTTCACAAAGTCCCATGAGACTTTTCACAAGAGGGCAGAGGCTGAGAGGTTTGCGCTGAGCTCTGATTGGTGGAGCTCATTACATGCTTCTCAGGCCCATGGAGGACAGCAGCAGCAGCGACCTCATCATGGGAGGGTTTTTAATCAGAGGCAGCACTGAGCCTGTCAGGGCTCCTACAGAATAGGTACAAAGGGACAAACACAGGAATTTCATGTGAACCCATTGACCAAGTTTATACTGCCTAATATTCTACACTGCCTAATATATTACACTATCATAGGTAGCGGCTGTCAGGCAACCGGTGTCTCACTACACCGGTCTGCTTTACGGCTGCGGCGATGCCCGGAGGCGATGTTGGGACCAGAACATCGCAACAAACAGGAGAGAGGACATTGAGGGATGCTAGAAGGTAGGTAAGCATGTACCGCGAGGAGGACAGGACGCCAGCCTCCCATGACACGGTACCTGACACTGACGGAGATATTTTGTGACTCTCTTGCCGCCCACCCAGCTCACCTGCCCTGCCATCAGCTCCCTGCCCCCTGCCCCACATCCCCGCACCCATTCCTTTGTGCAACCGTTTTATTCTGTGCTTAAAGTAAATAAATTCTGTTTAGAAACAAGCATACCCTGTGGTAAATGTAACATAAGAGGTTCACATTGCAATACTCCTGTTATTTACAATTCAGTCTATTCATTCCTTACGGTCAGATCCAACCACTTAATGCAAGATAATCATCAGAGAGCAGGTCTCCACACATACATTTGTATATAATCGTACAGTATGCCATGCAAGTGTTGGTACTTGGTCTTGTATTGTTTAAGGTAAAGAAATGTGCCAGCCATACCAACCCACACAATTAAGTCCTGTGGAAGCGTGTTCCCTGGCAACGTAATTGGTGACATTTAAAGATATGCAAATCCAACAAGAAATCTTGGTATTTTGCACTTGCAGAAAAGCAGATCAGCAGAGCCGCTTCTAACACACCTGCAACCGCTGAGCGCAAGCTCTGAATCACCGCCAGGATCTCTCCGGACTCCTCTTTAATTGGCGTTGTTGTTTTTCTGCTGAGAAGCATGCCCACTTTACCTCCTGGCACAGTAACCATAGATACACTTGGCTGGAGAAAATCCTACTATCTGGGAAGGAGGAATAAGGAGTGTGATTCATATAAAAGTATAGACCTACTTTTATCTGCCTCTGTGCGGCCGCATACAAGTGGCTGTGTAAGCGTACGCATGTGCTCGCATGGTAGCGCGGGAATGTACTAATGGCACCGAGCAGCGGGTGCTGAGCTGGAGAGAGAGAGGATGTGTTACGGCCTCAGTCTGTCATTTCCCCACTGCCCGGCTCTCTGCAATGGTGGAGGGGGAACGGGACCCTGCCCCCCCCCCCAGAAGACCTGGGCCCGGGTAAAAAGTACCAACCCACCCTCTCGACAGCACTGCCTGTGTCCCTGTGTCACCAGCTCCCCCCACCACCGCCTTTGCCGGGCAGGTATGAATTCTCATGCCCCAACACATCATCGGACTCGCACATGTTCAACTCGCTGAGGCTGTGTTTAATATACAGTATACGGGATGATTTCCTGGCTGCTGTTTCTGGGAGAGAGCAGCCAGAAAGGAAGGGTATTGGCATTATACAGTTGTGGGCGTGGCATGGATAACGCGATTCAGCCGCCTGGAGAGCCAACTTTACTCATAAAACAGGTAGACGGGTCCGGCATTTAAGCCTTGCCCGCCATTCCGGGGAGCCGGGAGAGTAGACAAGTATGCATTCATCGGGATATGGTTGCTAGGTCAATAATATGAAGGTCGACATACTGTACATTACACCACAAGAAGGTAGAAACTCGCACTACAAGAACTAGAAAACAACAATAACTTAACCAACAAACCAGCAGATAAAGGGGGGGGGGGGGGCATTGTAATTTTGAACACCAGCGACTACCTTAAAGAGGCACATTGTAAGGATTCTGGGAGTATCCCCGGTGCCCTAACTCCGTTGCCTCTGACTGGAATCGACGGACGTGTGCGGTGCTAGGCTTCACCTGGGCCCGTCTCGGCTGAAGGGCGAATTAAGTCCGCCCCACTCCGCTACAGGCAGGTCTTAGGAAATGACAACACGTCCGCCGAGACCAGGAGAGAGCAAGGGGAAAAAGCTAACTAAATCCCTATACCGGGGAACTCCCAGAAGCCCAAAGAAGTAATAAGGCTGAGCAGGTGACACTGACTGGTAACAATGCAAGTGAGATGATACACAATGAAATGGCAACAATGCTAATGAGATGTTATATAATGAAATGGCAACAATGCTAATGAGATGTTATATAATGAAATGGCAATAATGCCCAGTGACACAGTGTGCCAAAACTGCGTAAGAAGAAACACAGGGTAACCCCTGACTTATCTGGGAAGATGACGGAGTCCCAGACAAGCACTGCAGATCTCTTTGGCAGATGAGTGTACAGCGGGGCAGACAAGCTGAATCCCAGGCACGGCAGGACCAAACCAGGCAGGGCAGGACAGGCGTGGAACAACAGGAAGGCTCCCGACAGGAACCAGGACCAGGAACACACTCTGACATAGGCTGACAAAACACTGACTGAAGCTGGACAGAGTGGACTACAACGAACTGAACACTGCAACTGAATACTGAAAGTGAGCTGCAATGGCCCAGGCTGACCACTGGATGCCACCAGCGAGTAAACACACACACACAGGCTGGGATAAACCCAGGGAGCAGAATCCAGGGAGAACATGAAACTACACACAGAATATGTGAATCTGCGCATAACACAGATCCGCTGGAGGCGGATCCTAACAGTACCCCCCCCTTGAAGAGGGGTCAAGGGACCCCAATACCAGGTTCTCCACTACATGGAGAATACCAAACCCTGGAATGGGGGTATAAACCAACAAACAGGAACAAGCTGTGACTGCAGCTTGTAACACTGCCCCCCTCTCAAAGGTGGCCTTCGGACACCACAAGACCAGACAAACAGATATGACAAACAGGACAAGCAAAAGGTCAGTGCATATACTTCTTTTTCCTTCTCTTAGAATGTTTGGTACGAGAAGATGTCCCTGGTCTTAAACAGGCTTCTTCATAAACCATAGGGCCTGTATACATCGGATACCCATCAATCTCAGACACAAATTCTGAGTCTGAATCTGAGAAAGCATCAAACCTGGATACCAGCGCTCTAGGTGGTAATAATTCAGGAAGACCTTTGTAAGAGGGAGACAAAAAGGCACACCCAGCGGAAATAGCTATGGGCTGGGCCTTTTGCACTGACTGGCTCGAGTGCTTCACTGGGGTAGTGGTACCATTGACCTCACATGAGAACCTTGAGGCTGTGACTTTAGGGACCCCCTTAGAGGTTATGGCCTTCAGCATCTCCTGTAGCTCCAAGACCAGTGAGAGCCCCCCTGAAACAGTGGCCTTAGGAACCTCGGCAGAGGCAGTGACTAACTGTGGCTGTGGGCCCCCACTTGGGGCTACCAACTGTGGCTGTGGGCCCCCACTTGGGGCTACCAACTGAGGCTGTGGGCCCCCACTTGGGGCTACCAACTGAGGCTGTGGGCCCCCACTTGGGGCTACCAACTGAGGCTGTGGGCCCCCACTTGGGGCTACCAACTGTGACTGTGGGCCCCCACTTGGGGCTACCAACTGTGACTTCGGGCCCCCACTTGGGGCTACCAACTGAGGCTTCGGGCCCCCACTCGGGGCTACAAACTGAGGCTTCGGGCCCCCACTCGGGGCTACAAACTGAGGCTTCGGGCCCCCACTCGGGGCTACAAACTGAGGCTTCGGGCCCCCACTCGGGGCTACAAACTGAGGCTTCGGGCCCCCACTCGGGGCTACAAACTGAGGCTTCGGGCCCCCACTCGGGGCTACAAACTGAGGCTTCGGGCCCCCACTCGGGGCTACAAGCTGAGGCTTCGGGCCCCCACTCGGGGCTGCGGCCTCCGGGCCCCCACTCGGGGCTGCGGCCTCCGGGCCCCCACTCGGGGCTGCGGCCTCCGGGCCCCCACTCGGGGCTGCGGCCTCCGGGCCCCCACTCGGGGCTGCGGCCTCCGGGCCCCCACTCGGGGCTGCGGCCTCCGGGCCCCCACTCGGGGCTGCGGCCGCGACACAGGCCTGAACCCCCTCTGGGGCGACACCGGCTTGAACCCCTCTCGGGGCTTCGGCCCTTGGGCCCCCGGCATCTGACCAGCTCGGCGGGCCCCCGGCATCTGACAGGCTCAGCGGGCCCCCGGCATCTGACAGGCTCAGCGGGCCCCCGGCATCTTTCCGGCTCGGCGGGCCCCCGGCCTCTGACCGGCTCGGCGGGCCCCCGGCGTCAGATTGGCTCGGCGGGCCCCCGGCGTCAGACCGGCTCAACGGGCCCCCGGCGTCAGACCAACTCGGCGGGCCCCCGGCATCTGACCGGCTCGGCGGGCCCCCGGCATCTGACCGGCTCGGCGGGCCCCCGGCATCTGACCGGCTCGGCGGGCCCCCGGCATCTGACCGGCTCGGCGGGCCCCCGGCATCTGACCGACTCGGCGGGCCCCCGGCATCAGACTGACTCGGCGGGCCCCCGGCATCTGAGTCAATCACCTGGGCTTTCCCCTTAAGGGTTTGCAACTCTGGCTTAATGTTAGCAGAAATACCATCATGCGGGGAGCACCTCCTCTGCTGATTCTTAAACTCTAAATGAGGTCTCCCAGCACTTAGACCAACGGTATTAAACAGAGTGCTTTTACTGGGAGACTCAGAGCGCTCCTCTGCCACAGTGAAGACAGGCAGAGATCTGACAACCTGCCCTGACTTGGCCAGAGGAGACACCCTCTCGCCACCACCAGGCCTGCACAATCCGCAAGCCTGGAGATAGTGGCCTGAATCTCCACAGTACAAGCATAAATTCAGGTCTCTACGCCGCTGACGCTCCTCCAGCGAAAGTTTTGGCCGTAGAACACTTTTATGCTTCTCCTGAACCTCCGGGTTTATGGACTCGCTGCCTAATAACTCTTTAGACAGGGTCTCATTAGGGGCTGAATTAACCCCAGTGACCTCGGGAAGGATCAGGAATATTTCAGTGAGGAGTTTTTGCAGCTGCAGTAGGGACTGCTGCAAAATCTCCAACCGCCCAGATTTAAAGGTATTAAACGCCAGATTTAGGGCCGCTAATGACTCTTGCATGGCCTGCATGATATGGCCGTGCAAGGTTACTGTGCAAAAGACTATGACACAACAACTGAGACAGGGCAAAAAATACTGTGACAAGACAAGACTGACAAGGCAAAAAAAGACTGTGACAAGGCAAAAAAAAACTGCTGGACTGAGAGGGCAGAACTCAGCTCCAGAGTTTATCTGTTATGGCCAGTTATAATGTAAGGATTCTGGGAGTATCCCCGGTACCCTAACTCCGTTGCCTCTGACTGGAATCGACGGACGTGTGCGGTGCTAGGCTTCACCTGGGCCCGTCTCGGCTGAAGGGCGAATTAAGTCCGCCCCACTCCGCTACAGGCAGGTCTTAGGAAATGACAACACGTCCGCCGAGACCAGGAGAGAGCAAGGGGAAAAAGCTAACTAAATCCCTATACCGGGGAACTCCCAGAAGCCCAAAGAAGTAATAAGGCTGAGCAGGTGACACTGACTGGTAACAATGCAAGTGAGATGATACACAATGAAATGGCAACAATGCTAATGAGATGTTATATAATGAAATGGCAACAATGCTAATGAGATGTTATATAATGAAATGGCAATAATGCCCAGTGACACAGTGTGCCAAAACTGCGTAAGAAGAAACACAGGGTAACCCCTGACTTATCTGGGAAGATGACGGAGTCCCAGACAAGCACTGCAGATCTCTTTGGCAGATGAGTGTACAGCGGGGCAAACAAGCTGAATCCCAGGCACGGCAGGACCAAACCAGGCAGGGCAGGACAGGCGTGGAACAACAGGAAGGCTCCCGACAGGAACCAGGACCAGGAACACACTCTGACATAGGCTGACAAAACACTGACTGAAGCTGGACAGAGTGGACTACAACGAACTGAACACTGCAACTGAATACTGAAAGTGAGCTGCAATGGCCCAGGCTGACCACTGGATGCCACCAGCGAGTAAACACACACACACAGGCTGGGATAAACCCAGGGAGCAGAATCCAGGGAGAACATGAAACTACACACAGAATATGTGAATCTGCGCATAACACAGATCCGCTGGAGGCGGATCCTAACACACATAGAATACTCGAAGACAAAAACACGTATCTCAGACTCAAAGGAGACCCCACACACACTTTCCAGACAGAACTTAACACACTCATACACAAAGGTAAAGACATGGACATCATAACAAAGGCAGAACACACATTCATCAAACAAGATTTCCCCATCATTCCAGTATTCTACTATCTACCCAAATTACACAAAGACATGAACCACCCACCAGGAAGACCCATCATATCAGGGATCAAATCACTCTTATCCAATCTCGCACAGTACAGTGACACGTTCCTACAAGATATTGTGAAAAATTTACCCTCGTACATAAGGGACTCAACTGACATACTCAACACTATAGAACAGATTGACTGGCACGAGGACTATTGGTTAGCAACTAGTGACGTCACATCCCTATATGCCGTGATGAAACACGACCAAGGACTGAACAGCACAAGACATTTCCTGGAAACACTCACACAGCTACCATCAGACCAGATAGACTTTATTGTTAACGCCATAGAATACATCCTAACCCATAACTACTTCTGGTTTGATAACACATATTACTTGCAGACCACAGGGACCGCCATGGGATCAAAGGTGGCGCCCAGTTATGCCAACCTCTTCATGGGCAAATGGGAGGAAGATCACATCTGAGGGGGGCATGACTGGTCGCCTAATTTGATCCTGTGGCGAAGATACATCGACGATGTAATATTCATATGGAAAGGGTTCCAAGAACCCTTAGAAACTTTCACCAGACATCTCAATGACAAACTATACGACCCAGCCATAATTGAATCATCGTACAGAGACATTTCACTACTTGACAGAAAAGAGATCCTCAAAACCAAACCTAAACCCACCCCCATAGAAAACTGTGCCCCCATCTTCATCACTGAGTTTAACTCTTCCGCCAACCACATTAAAAAAATTCTACAGAAGCACTGGCACATTCTCAAGGAGGATCCTGAACTAAACCACCTACTTACAGATAGACCTAAAGTAGTGTACAAAAAGGCCCCAGACCTGAGACAGAAATGAGTGAAAAACCACTTAAAACCATGTGCAGTCAGAGAAACCACTGACAAACCAAAAAAGGTTTCTTTCACTGCGGGAAATGTATAGGCTGCAGAAACTTGAAAGACCTCAGTACAAAAGGAATAAAAACCTGGCACTCCACCACCACCAAATCTGAATTTAACATAAAACAATTACTCTCATGTGAATCCTCAGGGGTCATATATATTCTTAGATGCCCGTACGGCCTTAAATATATAGGTAGAACTATCCGCCCCCTGAAAGTGAGGATATATGAGCACATTAGGAATATGAAGCTAGGTTAGGAGAAACACAGTGTTTCGCTACACTTTAAAGAAAACCACAAATGCAATCCCAACAATCTGTTATTTTCATGCCATTGAAGCACCCACAAGAAACTGGAGAGGGGGCAACTTCTCTGAGTTTCTGGACAAAAGAGAGTTATATTGGATATACACTCTTAAAACCCTGACCCCCAAGGGACTTAATATAGACTTCAACCAAGGTATTCTGATTAGATAACAAGCCCCCCTCTCACTGGCACACAAACAGTTAACTCCTGGAACCCAGTTTCATTTACTTGGTCAGCCGTAACCAGCTGTTCCTACCTGACACCTACACTAATGAGGAGTCAGATACAGCCAATCAACAAACAGACTGAGAGAGAGAGGAGTGACCTCACTCCTCCCTACTTCAGCCATCACAGATCACTCCACCTGCATGCTTTACCTAATGCTTGGGTCGACCTTCCAACCCTGTTGATCTTGGGACTGTCGACCTATTTTGTGTGTTGACATAAGCCCTGTCGACCTTTAGTGATCGACTTTATACTGTCGACCCTATGACCCATACAAGCCTTTACCTGCCTTTCCTTTACATGTATGTGGCAGCTGCGGCCCCTCCTCCCACGGGGACCCAGGAATGGATTAATAACAGCCAGCGCACATTGCTGCCCATTAATAAATCCATAACAGGAGATGCTCTAAGCCAGGCATGCCCAAACTGTGCCCCCCCCCCCCAGCAGCTGCTGTGAAACTACACATCCCAGCATGCCTTGCCACAGTTTTAGCATTCCCTAATAGCAAAACTGTGGCAAGGCATGATGGGACTTGTAGTTTCACAACAGCTGGAGGACCATAGATTGGACATGCCTGCTCTAAGCGGAGGGCCAGTGATAGAATGAACCAGCTGTTAAGGGTTGCCAATACAGTAACACCAAGTTGGCACCAAATCTCCGTGCTTGCTATTTCTAGGAGCACCCGCTTGTGTGTCTCAGGTTCATCATGAAACACTGACAACAATCTATTACAAATGTGAAGCCGCAGCTGACAAAATCTATGCAATTCCTAAAATACTGCAATAAAATGACATTATTTCCTAAGAGCCAAATGGAATAATACATCAGAAATAAACAAATAAATGGGCGCAGATTCTAACAGTAATGAGTTTCATAATAGTCTGGAAAGTACATCAGAAATACCATATAATAAATCACCTGACATTAAATGCACATAGCTAGTTACCATTGTGATGTCACCATTTAACGTTAATAATTAATCTGCATGATGCCGCAATACGATCCTGCCCCCTGAGTCCTTATACACCTGTCAGTGAAGGTCTGCAGATAATGGGGTCTATGTACTACGACGGTGAGTGATACTCGTAAAGCGGAGTGAGATAAAGTAAAAGCCAATCTTATGGGATCTGATTGGCTGTACTTTGGGGGGTGATTCATTACAACTTGCTAAGCAGTGGTCCTTCGCGGCATAATCCTGTCCGCCAATCATCTAATAATTTCTCCTGCATTCGCCAATAAAAGCCAGTGTCACTGTCAACTGATGTTGATTCACATGCGCCTGGAAAAAGATGAGGCGGTTGACATCGTATGACGTCAGCCGGTCCGCCCCCTGGGAGACACCGGCTCTCCCGCGTACCCATTGGAATGCCCAGCGTTTTCTTGGGGACGCACATAAAATGATGGGCGTTCCCATGGATGAGCCCCAGTTTCTCCCCCGGCCCTCCCTCCCCGCAGCAACTGGCCCGGCGAGTGTGCTCTCTGTCGGGGGTTTGACATGCGCAGATGGGGGCTGGGGACAATTTCGTATCGCTGCAAGATGCCCTGCACTCAGCCGCCAGCTTGTACACCACTTAAAGGCCGGGATGCGGTCATTTGGTCTACAGCATTATGGTCAACAGTCATTAGGTTGACAACATTAGGTCGACAACATTAGGTCGACATGGGAAAGGCCAACATGGGAAAAGGTCGACATGGATCTAGGTCGAAAGGTCATTAGTTCGACATTGTCTAGCTCGACAGTCAAAATGTTGACATGGAGTTTTTCACAGTTTTCTGAGCCAACAGGCGGTATTTCATGCCCTACTATCCACTAGGGCGTGGTGGGAGAACAAAATAGTGTGCCAAGCGCAGCGAGGCACCGTGCCAGATGCATTGCGAGCGATGCAAGCGGGTGCGGTGCACTTTAAACTGTGTCCATGACTACTGTGTTGACATTCAGGTAAAAAAACAGTGAAAAACCCCATGTCGACCTTTTGACTCTCGAACTAATGACCTGTCGAATAAATGACCTGTTCACATGAGCCTCTTCCACAGTCCATAACTTATACCGGTATGGTAATTGGGTTGGGTACGAAATCCCAGTAGTCAGGAAAGAATACCAACAGTAGGATCCTGTTTACTCTATCGCACCGCTCCTGCAGCCTAAACCTAACTAACCCCTCCCGCAGCCTAACCCTAACCATATCCTCCCGCAGCCTAACCCAACCCCCCACCCCGCATGACAGCATCTCTTTTAATTGGCTGTAAACTAAATTGTCTATAGCAGGCCAGAGGTTCCATATCTGGGCACTGAGTTACATCCAGCGATACTCAATGTGAAGTTCAGGTGCATAAGAAGAACTTTCGATAACGGTGGAGCTACTGTAGGACAATGACGTCCTTGGGATCTGTATCCCAATGTATCACTGTGTGTTCCTCATAACCAGTGACATAGCAATAACGTTGGCTGGACACTCCCTCAACACATGTGACATCATGAATAGTGGGTAGCGACTGAAAGCTGAGAATGTTCTGGTGGATCTTAAGGGCTTCCTACTTTCCAGACACCCTACAAGCCAAATATAGGTGATAATTGGGCAACAACAGGGCCACTCTCTGATTGTGCCCTGTATGGTAACACTGCTCATACACCCCTAGTAGTGAGAGAGGTAGTAGTAGTAGTAGTTTGTTTATTTATACGGCGCCACAAAGTGTCCGCAGCGCCGTAAATAACAAACCAAAAAAAACAAATGACAAGGTAACGTACAGGGTGTGTTGATAAAATACAGCATAAATAGGGGTATAGCTGGTAGAACTAAAATCAGCATCAGTTCTGAAGTAGGTGTCGAAATTGTCGAGGAGACTGAAGATGAAGTAGAGGAAGGGAAGAACAGGACAGGAGGACAGGTGAGGTAAAGAGGTAGGTGAGTACGTGAGGAAGGAGGACCCTACTCATAAGAGTTACCAGACTAAAAGGAGGTGGACGAACGCAAAACAATAGGATAAGTAGGAAGGGATGGGAACAGATGGAGGGGTAGGGTAGGCAGGATAGGAGGAGCGAAAGAGGTTAGGAGGAGGGATTGGCTAGTCGGAAGAAGTGGGTTTTGAGGGAGCGCTTGAAGGAGGTAAGGGAATCAGAAAGCCTGATGGGTGGCGGAAGGTTGTTCCAGTGCAGGGGGGCAGCGCGAGAGAAGTCTTGGACACGGGAGTGGGAGGAGGTGATTAGGTGAGAGGTCAGTCGGCGGTCAGCGATGGAGCGAAGAGGACGGGAGGGAGTGTGGATAGAGATCAGTGAAGAGAGGTAGGGAGCTGTGGAGGAGGAGAGAGCCTTGTAGGTGGTGGTGAGGAGTTTAAAGAGAACTCGGAAAGGAATGGGGAGCCAGTGAAGAGATAGACAGAGGGGGGAGGTGGAGGTAGAGCGGCGGGAGAGGAAGATGAGCCTAGCAGCAGCGTTAAGAATGGATTGGAGAGGTGCGAGGCGGGTGAGAGGTAGCCCAGAGAGAAGAATGTTGCAGTAGTCAAGGCGGGAGAGGAAGATGAGCCTAGCAGCGGCGTAAAGAATGGATTGGAGAGGTGCGAGGCGGGTGAGAGGTAGCCCAGAGAGAAGGATGTTGCAGTAGTCAAGGCGGGAGATGACAAGAGAGTGAATGAGAATTTTGGTTGCGTCAGTGGAGAGGAATGGTCTAATGCGCGAGATGTTGCGTAGGTGAAAGGTCCAGTGACGTGACAGATAATCTACCTTTTGGCCATTGACCATGAAACTTCCATCCATATTAATACAATATAGTTGAATTGCAAAAACATTTGATTGTTTTTTTCTGATTAAAACTCATTTAATAGGCTATGTATAAACTCCCATATTAGTGATCCATTAAGGCTGAGTACTTAAAAGATCAGGCAGTCACCGAGCAGTACATTTTCCTACGAGCATTTCCAACATGTTCCATTAATATGGTAAGATAATGGGACTTAAGACTATAATCCTTCTGAACAGAAATAATAAACAAAACTTAATTGATGCACGGATCGATAAGAAAAAAATGACGCAGAGGAACATGATCTCCATACTTACTATCCCCAAGTTCTGTCTGCCGACATTCTACTGTAATGACAGCTAAAAATACTGAATAATTTCTACTTACAGCTGCTGAACCTTGACAGCCTTCAATGCCGTTGTTGCCAAGGGAAGAAGTTGCTATGGGAGGTGTTCAGGCTGAGCTTATTCGTCTTGAAGAAGGGGTGTCCACACTGAGCAGGAGAGCGGAGCTGCAAAGAACATTTACAAAGATGTTCTGTAACATTGACCCTTGAGGTGCATTCTTAGGGGTACATTTACTAAAGGTCAATTTTGGTCGAATTCAGATAGGTACAAATTGATCTTTAATCAATTTTGGGCTTAAAGGGCTAAAATATACATATACTAACGGATGAATTTTAATATTCGTTTTGTTTTTTAAATATAAACTTTATTGCCAAAGTCACTTTATTGACACAGTCACTTTATTGACACAGTCACAATAGCAGAAGGCTATGAACAGGGGCGTCTTTAGATAGGAGGAGGTCTGTATGCAGCTACCTCGGCCAGGCCCCCTCCTCTCTGCCGGGAGCGGCGCTGGAAGAGGTAGGGTCATATGCATTATATATATATAAATGCTAACTACTCCTCGCCTCGATGAGTTGAAGTACCGCCTGTGACCACTAGCAGCCACTTGACGGACCAAATTACTCCCTCACAGAAAGTGAAAGCAATTTTTGCAGGCACACCGGTCTGTTTCAATCCTGCTGGATTTGGAGAGAGGGGGCTGTGAAGACAGAGATTGGAGGTAGGAGCAGATAGGGACTGGGGGTGGGAAGGAGAGTTTGTGGGCTAAAAACTGTCACAGCTCAAAGTGAAAGTAAAATGGTCACAGCTCAAAGTGAAAGTACATTGCAGGAGCCGTCATTTTGACGGGATATTAACTGGTGATTTATTAAAAGCTTCCGTTAGCCATTATTTGTTCTCAGGGGGAGGGGCCCTAAACTGCACACCCTGGACATATGAGGTGTGCAGTTTAGGGCCCCTTCCCCCCATACGTTCTCACCTTCTCCCCATGTACAAAATAGGGGTTTCCTTCCACCATCTTCTATATGGATCTATAGCATGGTCATCGTTCTCCACCCACCCGAAAGGGTGACCTTGAATGATGATATTAAGTCAATCTGAAATTTCTGGGAAAGGTCCCCACTGACTGCAGAGAGAAACAAGTGAGGTTCAGTTCCATGTAAGGATATCATGCACACACATAAGACAATAAGGGGTACATGTACTAAAGTGTGAGTTTTTAGAAGTGAGAGATGTAGCACATTCTAGAGGATAATAATTACCGCTGGTACAATACACAGCTCTCAGGCTGTTAACCACCCAGCCCCGTTCCAGCCACATAACTCCCATTCTCTACTCCCTTCAATGGCTGCCTATACGATTTGAATCATCCTCAAAATTAACTTACTGAGTTTCAAAGCCCTACACGACCAAGGCCCAAGGTACCTGAAGCAGCTTCTGATTCCACACTGTCCCACCCGATTACTGCCATCTGTGGATGAAAGTCTTTTGCAGTACCTAGAACAGGTGTGGCCAAACTGGTCCTTGAGATCTACCAACGGTCCACGTTTTCAAAATCACCTAGCTGGTGCACAGCTGTAGTCATTACTAACTGTCACATGACCCAGATCACCTAGCTGGTGCACAGCTGTAGTCATTACTAACTGTCACATTCCTAAGATCCCATAACTGGTGCACAGCTGTAGTCATTACTAACTGTTGCACTCCCCAGATCACCTAGCTGGTGCACAGCTGTAGTCATTACTAACTGTCACATGACCCAGATCACCTAGCTGGTGCACAGTTGTAGTCATTACTAACTGTCACATGACCCAGATCACTTAGCTGGTGCACAGCTGTAGTCATTACTAACTGTCACATGACCCAGATCACCTAGCTGGTGCACAGCTGTAGTCATTACTAACTGTCACATGACCCAGATCACCTAGCTGGTGCACAGCTGTAGTCATTACTAACTGTCACATGACCCAGATCACCTAGCTGGTGCACAGCTGTAGTCATTACTAACTGTCACATGACCCAGGTCACTTAGCTGGTGCACAGCTGTAGTCGTTACTAACTGTCACATGACCCAGATCACTTAGCTGGTGCACAGCTGTAGTCATTACTAACTGTCACATGATCCAGATCACCTAGCTGGTGCACAGCTGTAGTCATTACTAACTGTCACATGACCCAGATCACTTAGCTGGTGCACAGCTGTAGTCATTACTAACTGTCACATGACCCAGATCACCTAGCTGGTGCACAGCTGTAGTCATTACTAACTGTCACATGACCCAGATCACTTAGCTGGTGCACAGCTGTAGTCGTTACTAACTGTCACATGACCCAGATCACTTAGCTGGTGCACAGCTGTAGTCATTACTAACTGTCACATTTTCAAAACTGCTGAAGTCATTCCTACTATAGATCCACGGATTGCCTGAAACACATGAACTGTTGGTAGATTTTGAGGACAGGTTTGTCCACCCCTGACCTAGAATCTCCCATAATTCATCTGGGGGTAAAAATGTTAGCCATGCGGATCCGACTTTATGGATCTCACTTCCCCGTACAGTTCGACAGGCCCCCACTCTAGAAACCTTCAAAAACAGACTCAAGACTTTCCTGTTTACTCAAGCATTTCCATAAGTCTCTTAAGTATCGCCATGCTCTGTAGTTTATGAACAGCTATTCTGTACTTCATTGTTCCTGTACTGTATTATGTTCATTGTATCTGTTATGCACCTTGAGTCCTATTGGAGAAAGAGCTCTACATAATTAAAATATTATTATTATTGAATCTGATGGGTTACTCTGGGCAACAACTGCCATTTCTAAAAACTCACACTTTAGTAAATGTACCCCTAAGACTAGCCCTAAGGAGACATTGCTAGTTATGGGCGAGCTGGCTTGCACATGTTTTCCTTCAGTTTACAGTAATGTTTTTATATTGATGGATAGGTGCAATAAAATGTAATATATGCATATTACTAAGAACTAGAAGGCTGTGGGATATTTGTCTATTGTCAGCTGCAATCTAGCATGCATGGTGTGGAATCAATTAATCCTAAATACACTGAGCAACCCGGTCCTCTAGATTTCTATTTTGGAATCTCCCATTTCGGGAATATACTGAGTTTTCTGGACCCATAATTTGCCGGGATTGGGTCATTTCATTCAGAATTTTCCGTAATTTTTTTTTTTTTTTAGCAAGGATTAATGTGTGAGTCTGCAGGTGAAAGGGTTAATGTTTCAGACTGGGGGGAGGGGAAATGAATACTCAGGGTGCTGACAGCCAGGACATTACATAAATATGCAACATTCATTTCTATAAGCTCTACGCTGTAATAGAGTAAAAAGTAACAGCTTGTAGTCAGGCAGCCAGTAATAGCGCTGCGGAGGGGAAGGGGGCGGAGCCTTCCCGCAGCTCTCTATTGAGCATGTCCCAGACTGACACTGTAGGGGATTATATATTAGAGTTTTCAGAAATTATGAATTGGATGTTCTAACATTTTATTACCTGTCTCTGTGTAGTTTTACAGTCGAATAGCATACCAATAGGTTACCTAGCTGCTCACAAAAATACATTACTGTGTCTGTGTGTGTTTATGAAGTAATTTAGGGGCCCATTTATCAAACTAGATTTGCGGCTAAATCCCCGAAAACACACGTTTTCGTGGTTTAGCCGCAAATATTAACTATCTCCTAAATGTATGAAAGGGGACCGCAGCAGGAATCTCCGATTCCTGCTACGATCCTCCCTGCAGCGCCGCCGGCCGCATCCCCCATAGGTTTCTATGGGGGATGCAAAGCTGTCCGATGTATCAACATCGGGCAGCCCGGCATCGCAGCCCTGGGCTATTGCCATTGTAATGTGGCGATAGCCCATTGTAGCCTATGGCTACACTTCACACTGCCCGAGCAGGGCAGTGCGGTCAGAGAGGTTGCGGGGGTCAGCGCATAACCACGCATGCACAGACCCCCCGGCTTCCGGTTAGGGCTTCGCAGGGGCGGGCTCCTATCGGAGCCCTGTCCCTGCGCCCTTAAAAATGATACATTGCCCCGATATGATCGCATTTTACAATGCGATCCTGGGCGGTAATATTCCGCCCAGATCGCATTGTAAAATGCGATCTTGATAAATGCGCCCCTAAGACTTTAAAATCAAATACAGAAGGGATTGATGGGAAAAATATGAAATATTCTCTGTTGTTTAGTTCCCCAGGCTGAGAGGCACAGCCTTGTGTGCCCCTTCCAAACAGGTATACCTGGAAATCTGAGGCTATTCTTGTGTAGCCTCCAGGAGTTATGCCACTGAGCATACCGTAGGTATTAGGGTGGCCAATCCTGGGATTTGGGGATTAGACTGTTCATGCGCAATTAATGCCGGGCAACATCTGAGCACCCGCTCTTCCCGATCCCCATCGTGCGGCTCTGCGGTATGAAGGTCAGAGAGGTCACGCTGCGCTGGCCACCCGCTTTTGAGTGTGCAACCGCACACCCCCGCCTCCTGCCCCGCCCGCCACTGCACATGAAAGTAAAGTGTGGACACTTTGAGGGGGATGGGTTTGAATAAAAATGCCTGGGGATTGGCTCCCTAGTGGGTATGTTTCCCTTAGTAGCATTCAGTGGTGTTTCCTGCAATGTTTCAGATTATTTCCTGAATGCCTCTTATTACAAATAACTTACACTTTCAATGTTATGAGACAAACTTGAATCTTACATCTTCTCCATTTTCTTCTTAATTGTGCAGATCTGTTGGTATAAAAGATACATTATACAGAGGAATGGAGAAACCACTATTTCTCAAGCATCAAGGACTACTGCAAGTAGGGGCCCCATACACTATACCGATATTTTGGTCCCTGAAGTCAGGTGAGATTTCCCCTGATCTCCCCCTGGACCTTTCCGGGAGTGATTTCAGCTGATTTTGAACCTTGGTGTAGTTTTTGCATAAAATCATCTGGATTAGGAGGATAGGGGGCTGGGAACATCGGTCAAACTTTCTGCGATATATCGCATGCCCAAAAAACATTCCTTTTTCCATACAATTCCCGATAAAATACAGGTGCAGACACCGACCAACCTAGGGGCTCGGATGGGAAAACACAAACGATAAGGCACTTTTCAGACTATGGGTGAGATTTAATAAGATGAGATATTCAGAAAGTGAGAGATTTGGGAAGAAATCTCCATTTTTTTTAAAGCGGCAATCATTTACACTGCAAAATCAAACTGGTTTTGAAGTGTAAATGATTGCCGCTTTAAAAAGCTGGAGATTTCTTCCAAAATCTCTCACCTTCTGAATATCTCATCCTATTAAATCTCACCCTAAATATCAAATCTGAATGGTCGTAATCGACCAAAATTGTGCAAAATCGTTCTAGTGTATGGGTAAGGAACATTTGTACCATAAGATTGGATATTACAGAAAAAGGTACTTGTGAGTTATCCGGGCGTCCGATTTTGAAATCGGGTCGGATCGGGACATCGCATCGCATCGCATGCGACCATCGGATGCGATGCGATGCGATGACCCGATTTTTTCCATAGGAATCAATGTTAAAATGGACTGAGTCCATTTTAACATGGAATTCAATGGGAAAAAGGGTCCTTTTCATACCCCTACTATCCAAGTGGGCATGAGTTGGATATAAACCTGTGGCGAGCGTAGCGAGCCACCGAGCCCGAAGCGTGGCGAGCGTAGCGAGCCCCGCGAGGGGACACGGAATACCGTCCCCTCGCCACGCTTCGGGCTCGGTGGCTCGCTACGCTCGCCACAGGTTTATATCCAACTCCATGCCCACTTGGATAGTAGGGGTATGAAAAGGACCCCTTTTTCCATAGGAATCATTTTAACATTGATTCCTATGGAAAAATCGGGTCATCGCATCCGATGGTCGCATGCGATGCGATGCGATATCGCATCGCATCGCATCTGATTGTATGCCTTAACTTAAGGCATACAATCAAAAAATCGGACGCCCGGATAACTCACAAGTACCCAGAAAAAAATAAAACTTTAAACCACGACTACTGTAATATTTTATATAATATTGTTTTATTGATGAGTTATAACTAGTAATACAGATCAATTTGTACAGAATGAAGAATTAAAAACTTTTTGAAATACAAAAATGCGTAAAAAGCCGTTATAGAAATCTGTTATATTGCAGGGACGTGCAGTCAGGGGAGGCAGGGGGAGGCAGTGCTTCCCCTGTAATTTTGTTTAAAATAATACAAATAATATACCTATGACACATATTCTGTTTCATACGTGTTTTCGTTATATTATTTTTAGAAATTTTTGACATTTAAAATTGTTTGGGAAGTACCAATAAGTGTGTCACCCACTAACAAGTGTAAGGGGACAAAGTGCTTCATTGACATGAAAAAAAACCCAATAAAAAACCTCATGTCAACCTTTTACAATGTCAACCTTTTGCTTGTGTCGATTTTTGACCATGCTGACCTAATGTATGTCAACCTTTTTCATGCTTTGACTTTAAAAAACTGTCACCCAATAGTAGTCGACCGAATCGCTGTTGACTTAATGACCCATACCCATAGTAAATACAAGAGGTTGAGCAAAGCCTCTGCGCTTTACGGCGTATTGTGTTATCTACGCCCCAGTTCATGTCTGCGGCTGGTGTAGTGCGTATTACTTTCTGTACGTACTGGAACTCATCACATAGATAAACGTGGAACCTTGTCCTGTAATCGGGAAATCGGGACATGCCTTCAGTGATTCCACATTATAAAAAATACCTGAACTCCTCTTATGCATCATCCTGTGTCAGTAGCCAGCACTGACATAGCTATGTGCCGACACACGCGGCTTTCACTTACTACTATGACTAATGATGGAGAATGTCAGCCAAATGTCTGTCTATATGTACAAACCACTTCATTAGTGTGAAGGACAAGTCAATGGCGCAGCTCGGGGGGGGGGGGGGGGGGGGGGGTGATATAGATGTAGCCGTCTTCCATCTGGATGGCTCTTTATGCATTATTTGCACCACATCTTTGGCTTTCCAACAAATTGTATTTTCCTGCAGTCATCATCCTCAAATGCTCGTAACGTGGTACCACAGAGCATTAGGTTGACACCACTAGGTCGACATGCATGGAGGTTGATGTGACTGAAGGTTTACATGGAGTTTTGTTGATGGGGTCACTAGGTTGACACAAGCATTAGGTCGACATGGGGAAGGTTGACAGTCAAAAGGTCGATATGGGGTTTTTCACCTTTTTTTTTTTAGCCGACATGTGCCAACAGGCGGTATTTCATGCCCTACCATCCACTAGGGCGTTGTAGGAGAATAAAATAGTGTGCCGAGCGGAGCGAGGAGTGTATCGAGGTGTACCGAGGCATGGCGAGCACAGTTGACATGGACACTCTAAAAAATGTCACCCAAATGTCGACACAGGTGACATGGACACTAAAAAAAGTGCACCGTGTCCCCTCGCATGACACGCTGCGTGTCATGCGAGGGGACACGGTGCACTTTTTTTAGTGTCCATGTCAACTGTGTCGACATTTGGGTAAAAAAGTGAAAAAAAAAACCCCATGTCAACATTCCCCATGTCGACCTAATGACCCCGTCGACCTAACCCAATGTCGACCTTCATGCATGTCGACCTAGTGGTGTCGACCTAATGCTTGTTGACCTAGTTGCTGTCTATCCAATGCTCCATACCCGCCCAGAGGACGCAGCCGGCTGTGATGAGCATGGTTAGCCAATGGGAGAAAGGATAGAGTGCTCTTTGGTGCACCTTTGGTGCTTAAACCTAACCGAACTCCCCACAGTCTAACCCTTACCCCCCCCCCCCCCACCCTCCTTCGCAGCCTAACTTTAAGTCTCCCCACTAGCTCCTGAACAATCCCCCCCCCCCCTTTCCACGGCAGGATAATGGTTGTCGGTATTCTGTCATCAGCATCCTGATCTATTCGGGGTTCTGGTGCCGATCTTCTGAGGGTAGTCAGGATGACCATATACTGAACGTCGGCATCCTGACCACTGGGATGTTTACCGCAACCCCTTTCATATAACTCCTAATCTAGTTACTTATAACCTAATACAGCTACATACTGATGTTTGTAACAAACCATTGAGGCTCTGGGCCAGATGTATCAAGCTTCAAAAACTAAGAAAGAGCAGAGTGAGAAACAACCAATCAGCTCCTACCTGTCATATTTCAAATACAGCCTGTAACATGGCAATGTAGGAGCTGATTGGCTGGTATCCATTGTATCCCTTTCTGAAGCTTGATACTGTACATCTGGCCCTTAGAGAGGGACTATAGAGGTCACATCTTCTATATATTCCAGTGATAGGACTACACAGATGTTTCTGCAAAATCATATTTAAATGTAAATACCACATTTCAATCTCAATACTCATTTTAAGCTAAAACTCCGCCCCCACCACAAAGAAAAAAAACACTTTTTTAACAGCATGGATGATTACCACACCAATTTTATCATCTACATATAGGCCTAGTGTCCGCTTGTGTGTCTCTGAAACACTGCCATCTGCTGGCAGCAAATGAAACACACATGCACGAACACAGAGGCAATCCCAAGGAAGCAGACTAGCTTTCGAAGCATTTGCTTCTAGCAGGTATACTACTTTTATCATACATTTTAATGAATCACACGTAGACATTAATAACAGAGAGTGTGTTATGTTGTCAGGGCCGTGCCAGGGGCAACGCAGGATGAGATTCCGATGTATCATTTTATAACGTTCTGCAATTAATAGTCAGAATGACTTTATTTCTGCGCTACAGACCACCCAGGGCTACATCGTGCTCGGGGTATGTAACCGCCTGCACCAACTACTTACACTGCACGTCCAATATTAGAAATCATAATTGGCAATTAAAAATAATCAGATTTTTGCATTTCTAGAGGCAGATTCTTTTACATATTTTCAGCTTAGACACCCAGGCCCTTATTCTGGTTGACTCGCAAGGCTGCGAAATTCGCAGCTTTGCAAGTCCCACAGACGCCAGCCGCACGGCTGCCCCCCCCCCCCTCACACACCACGATCCTCTGCACGGCTGCCCCCCCCCCCCCCCTCACACACCACGATCCTCCGCACGGCTGCCCCCCCCCCCCTCACACACCACGATCCTCCGCACGGCTGCCCCCCCCCCTCACACACCACAATCCTCCGCACGGCTGCCCCCCCTCACACACCACGATCCTCCGCACGGCTGCCCCCCCCCCCTCACACACCACGATCCTCCGCACGGCTGCCCCCCCCCCCCCTCACACACCACGATCCTCCGCACGGCTCCCCCCCCCTCACACACCACAATCCTCCGCACGGCTGCCCCCCCCCCCTCACACACCACAATCCTCCGCACGGCTGCCCCCCCCCCCCCCTCACACACCACGATCCTCCGCACGGCTGCCCCCCCCTCACACCACGATGCTCCGCACGGCTGCCCCCCCCTCACACACCAGGATCCTCCGCACGGCTGCCCCCCCCCCTCACACACCAGGATCCTTCGCACGGCTGCCCCCCCCCCCTCACACACCAGGATCCTCCGCACGGCTGCCCCCCCCCCCTCACACCACGATCCTCCGCACGGCTGCCCCCCCCCCTCACACACCAGGATCCTTCGCACGGCTGCCCCCCCCCTCACACACCAGGATCCTTCGCACGGCTGCGACCATCAAATGATTTCTTCAGCGCTAAAAGATCTGAGACACCTCTATGGTACAACCTCTATGGTGTCTCTGATCTGCAAGTGCCCTATGTGGAAAGCGGACTGGCAGCTGACATCCGCTACCCGGCTCCCACGCTCACCGGGTGATTTGCATGGGAACGCCCACGAGACGCTGGACATTCCCATGGACTGTACCATGCCCCCCCCCCCCCCTCCAAGGTGCAAGCGGGATGACAAACGTGTAGTCCACTGTGCAGATGCAAAACATTGGTCACCCGTGCGAACGTGTGGGGGACAGAATTAATCAGAATAACCCCCTCAGTCACCTGTCTTGCACGCACAGCAACTCTCTTTAATCTAACTTCCTCTGATACCACATGTGA